>NC_135554.1:5285474-5435474 GCF_964340395.1 Glandiceps talaboti
ACTCCTTGTAATGTACATGTACTACTTTGATGGCGGACTGACAGGTGACTGACTGACTGCTTCAGTTGTACTGCAACATTTCTGACTGACTGACTGACTGACTGACTGACTGACTGACTGACTGGTGACTGACTGACTCCTTGTAATGTACACGTACAGCTTAATGGCTGACTGACAGGTAACTGACTGGCTGACTGACTGCTTCAGTTGTACTACAACATTTCTGACTGATCGACTAGGGACTGACAGACTCCTTGTAATGTACATGTACTACTTGGTGGCTGACAGACTTCTTCAGTTGTACTACTGACTGACTGACTGACTGACTGGTGACTGACAGACTCCTTGTAATGTACATGTACTACTTTGATGGCGGACTGACAGGTGACTGACTGACTGCTTCAGTTGAACTACAACATTTCTGACTGACTGACTTGTGACTGACAGACTCCTTGTAATGTACATGTACTATTTGGTGGCTGACTGACTTCTTCAGTTGTACTGCAACATTTCTGACTGCCTGACTTAATAAATGACTGACTGGTGACTGACTGACTCCTTGTAATGTACATGTACTACTTTGATGGCTGACTGACAGGTGACTGACTGACTGCTTCAGTTGAACTACAACATTTCTGACTGACTGACTAGTGACTGACAGACTCCTTGTAATTTACATGTACTACTTGATGGCTGGGTGACTGACATGTGACTGACTGACTGACTGACTGACTGACTGATTGACTGACTGACTGACTGCTTCAGTTGTACTACAACATTTGTGACTGACTGACTGACTAGTGAATGAGAGACTCAAGCTTGTATTGTACATATACTACTTGATGTACACGTACTACTTGATGGCTTACTTACAGGTGACTGACTGACTGACTGATTGACTCATTGATTGACTGACTGACTAGTGACTGACAGACTCCTTGTAATGTACATGTACTACCTGATGGCTGAGTGACAGGTGCGACGAGTGACTGACTGCTTCAGTTGTACTACAACATTTCTGACTGACTGACTGACTGACTGACTGACTGACTGACTGGTGACTGACTGACTGACTGGTGACTGACTGACTGACTGACTGACTCACTGACTGACTGACTCCTTGTTATGTATACATACTACTTGATGGCTGACTGAGAGGTGACTGACTGACTGACAGCTTCACTTGTACTACAACATTTCTGACTGACTGACTGACTAGTGACTGACAGATTCCTTGAAATGTACATGTACTACTTGATTGCTGACTGACAGGTGACTGACTGACTGACTGCTTCAGTTGTACTACAATATTTCTGACTGACTGACTGACTAGTGACTGACAGATGCCTTGTAATGTACATGTACTACTTGGTGGCTGACTGACTTCTTCAGTTGTACTACTGACTGACTGACTGACTGGTGACTGACAGACTCCTTGTAATGTACATGTACTACTTTGATGCCGGACTGACAGGTGACTGACTGACTGCTTCAGTTGAACTGCAACATTTCTGACTGACTGACTGACTGACTGACTGACTGACTGACTGGTGACTGACTGACTCCTTGTAATGTACACGTACAGCTTAATGGCTGACTGACAGGTAACTGACTGGCTGACTGACTGACTGCTTCAGTTGTACTACAACATTTCTGACTGATCGACTAGTGACTGACAGACTCCTTGTAATGTACATGTACTACTTGGTGGCTGACTGACTTCTTCAGTTGTACTACTGACTGACTGACTGTCTGACTGACTGACTGACTGACTGACTGACTGACTGACTGACTGACTGACTGGTGACTGACAGACTCCTTGTAATGTACATGTACTACTTTGATGGCGGACTGACAGGTGACTGACTGACTGCTTCAGTTGAACTACAACATTTCTGACTGACTGACTTGTGACTGACAGACTCCTTGTAATGTACATGTACTATTTGGTGGCTGACTGACTTCTTCAGTTGTACTGCAACATTTCTGACTGCCTGACTTAATAAATGACTGACTGGTGACTGACTGACTCCTTGTAATGTACATGTACTACTTTGATGGCTGACTGACAGGTGACTGACTGACTGCTTCAGTTGTACTACAACATTTCTGACTGACTGACTAGTGACTGACAGACTCCTTGTAATTTACATGTACTACTTGATGGCTGGGTGACTGACATGTGACTGATTGACTGACTGACTGCTTCAGTTGTACTACAACATTTGTGACTGACTGACTGACTGACTGACTGACTGACTGGTGAATGAGAGACTCAAGCTTGTATTGTACATATACTACTTGATGTACACGTACTACTTGATGGCTTACTTACAGGTGACTGACTGACTGACTGACTGACTGCTTCAGTTGTACTACAACATTTCTGACTGACTGACTGACTAGTGACTGACAGACTCCTTGTAATGTACATGTACTACTTGGTGGCTGACTGATTTCTTCAGTTGTACTGCAACATTTCTGACTGCCTGACTTAATGAATGACTGACTGGTGACTGACTGACTGACTGACTGACTGACTGACTGCTTCAGTTGTACGACAACATTTCTCGTCATTGTATTACTGTATTCAAGCTGGTCTTATTTTTATCATTGTATTCGAGCTGGCCTTACTTTTATAAGCTGGCCTTACTTTTATACCATTGTATTCGAGCTGGTCTTACTTTTACCGTTGTATTTTTAAATAATTTTATTGTGAAGCGGTTTTTTATTGTTTTGATGGAAGTGACTGACTGGTAACTGACTAACTACTTGTACTGTACATGTACTAGTCTCAGATTATTGGTCTCTTCTTTATCTACAAATATGTTCTGAAAGAGGATGTTACATACCTTTAATCACCCTACAGGGAAATTTCACTGATCATTCTCCCAAACGTGAACATATGTTCTATCTACACTGTTGTACATCTCAATTATTTTGGAAATAGCTATGGATTTTTAAAACGAGTAGTGCATAACCATTCATTGTTGTCTGCATTTAGTTAAACAATGTTGGTTTAGAATTTCAAAAATAAAAGTACACACTTTCAAACTTTAGACAATAGAACTGCTCACTCCATTTTATATAGTAGTGATACATAGTTGCTTCAAAACGAGATTTCAAAAAGGTAACCTTATTATTATTACTTTAAGACTTAACATTATTTTCAATGTATGAACTTTACAAGAAAAATGAAACGTTGCCAAAAACAGTTAAAGATTTTCACATTCAAGATCTGTTGATCCATAAATTTATCGAAGTTGTCAACAAAAGATTTACTCACAGAAATGATTATAACTACATAATCAGTTAAACCATTAAAATAATGTAAATTAAAATTCAAAGCTCACGTACATATACGCCTTTGTACATGTAGTATGTAAATAAGTTTAGAGAAAATGGACTATATTTTATCAGCATCATCAACATTCCAAAACACGTTTGTCATCTATTTGTAAACTCTGACAGGATTAATTACGAAAATAAGCATCAGAGACATCACTTAAATCATATGTGCTCAAATGATCGCCTTCGTGTGACACTGAACTAGAACTTAGTTGAACAGCCAATATGTTACGATCTGTCAAAGTATATTATCTGTCAATGTCATATATCATGATCACGATCAGAAATCCTGTCATTTGTGCGATTTGTTATTCAAATTATACAATTAAATGAAAATTCCTACACTCTGAACAGTGTTGCAACTCAACCTACCAAACTTAGTTCGACCACACTTTGGAAAACCAAAATTTCCGAGGGTATTTACGAGATGTACTTTATGTTTCTTGGACGACGTCATTTTGAATGCCGATCTTCGAATTTTAGGTAAGTTTCGGAAACAATCGGAAGCCAATGCCGCCGAGCTCCGTTCCATTTCTCACGTTCGGTAATGTTCGATTGACATTTGTGCTCGATTGAGTAGATCTCCCCACCCGAACGTCAACTCGGCAAAGCAAAAACCGATATTCCGAGTACGATAACTTGACATTTGAGTACGATCGATTAGATCATCTATATTTCGTTACTAACGGAAATAGAGAGTTCATTTTAGGGCTTTTCTTAGCAATTTGAAATTATCAAAGTACAAATCCAATTTTGCATGTAATTTGTAAATTTTTAGCTGCTGAATAGCCGACCCAATTGACTGAAAAGCCGGGCAAACTGGTCGGTGGCCAGCTTAAAATGAACACGCTGAATCACAAGTCTCAAAAAATGGCAGTCCAGGCTATTCTTTTAGTTGTATCTCTGCACATTCCAACCATTTCTTGATATATTTAAATTACACAAACCTCAACTTTGAACTTCCATGTATGACTTATTATAATATTAAACAAGTAGTTACCTCACTACCTTCCACATTATTGCACTCCTCCATTTTCATGATTATAGTACTAGCTTGGTTAAAGGTTAGGGGATGACATATCAAACAACAACAAAATGTGCTCACTGATCCGAAACAGATTTTTGAGGGGAGCGTTAAATAGGGGGGTCTGTAGCGGTTGTAGCGTAGTAAAAGTGATATAGCAAAACCGCTACAGATTCAGATAAGAATCGGTTCTGTCGATTTGCGTTTGCGTTAGAAGAATTATAGCGTTTGATTTGGGTTAAACGTCGAAACGAAAAAAAGCACGAAAACAGACGAAAAAGCCCTCAAAATCACACAAAAAAATGCAGCTATAATGAGAGCGACTTAAGACACCAATGCCATTTCAAAAAATACAAAAACTATATTATATATAAGACAATTATTGACTCACTTCTGCCTTGAGATTGAAAATCACATCCATCTATCTTGGGGATGTTCCATCTGAAAGTGAATTCATCAAACAATAGTTTTAAAAAAAAATACTTTTTCAATATATAGCATTCATTGATATTGTAATATCTTATTCTGTTACATACCACAGACTTGAAAGTCTCTAACTTCTAATGTTCCAATAACACTGGTAAAATCACTTTATAAGACAATTATCACTTACGTCTGCCTTGAGATTGATAATCACATCCAACTGTCTCTGGTCTTCTTGTCCAGCTCCATTATTGTGCCCACCTGGTTGGTTTTTAATTTTTCTTTGCGAACATATATAATGAGAGACTAAGATCTATGATACAATACCATTTCAAAAAGACAATTTGACATGCATTAATGAGGAGAAATTTAAATATTAGTGAATTAATTAAAGTTATTGGTGACTAAATGTGCGAAGTGCAAGATAGAAAGTGCCGGCCATTCAATATATTTTAGCTTCTTTTTGAAATGGTAGTGGCAAAATAGAACGCTTTCATTAATTTCGTTCACGTAACTATGAAGTCATGTTATTTTTGTCCCAAATTTTCCAACTTTTTTCAACTAATCGAGCCTATAATTGTTGCTTCTCCTAGACAATGGAATTGGCCAAACAGTTGTCCATTGCCCACATAACCCAACCCAACCCAATCCGTACAAGAGAAAAAATAGCATGATGTCAAAAACGAAGCAAATAAAATCTATCCTAGCATGATGTCAGTTATCCCAACCAAACAGGTAGGCACAACTTTGGGCTTCCTCTTTCTTTACAAGTCGCATCTTCCATCGAGCCTCAGCAATTCACAGACAGACATTACAGATAGATGTGTAGCCATTTTGAACTTTTTGAGCTGTAGTAAGACGGATTTACAAGTATTTGAAAAGGTATTGAGAACCAATCAAAATAAAGAGCAAAAATGAACCCATCACCTGTGATTTTACATTTTGGCGGGAAACTATTGTCTCTATGTGAGGTCAGTATTAACGAGCAAGTATTACACGTTATATTGCATGACAGCCAATCAACGTTAGAATTTTACTCGGCGGGAATTTACAAGTGGTGTTAACAACATCCTTACATAACACACATGTGGGTGCACACCATATTTTAATCAATTGTTTCTCGCGAAATGCAATTAGTCGGAAAACGGCGCATGATTTGTGAAAGCGCTCTGACCGCAAAAGTCGGGATGAGTCGCCCCCGTTTGAATTACATACCTTAGTAATAAAATGGAATGTCAGAGCCCAACAAATAAAATGAAATAGGACGACTTTACCTACAATGTGGTATAACGAACGTGTATCTATAGGAAGTTTGCGATTTTCCATCTTGTTGGCACATAATCCCCCGTGTTTGTTTGAAATACCAAGATATGATTCAGTACACTTCAAGGACAACTCATACAAATCCACGCCAGATCTAGATTCTCCCAGACTGTACTCATAGCTTGTCCAGTCTCAGACAACACTAGACAAATGCAAGTGTGTCGTACGCGTGTTCTGAGGTCCAATAATTTGATCGTGTATATTGCTTGAAATTTACTTTCAGAAGAAAAACGTGTGGGTTTATCGAAATGCTTTGCCTATATTTTCACGTATACATAATGATTCACAACAGCGGCGCGATCGTCATCGTGTATGATTTTCTCCCAACTCCTCGTACTTAGCCCCGTACTAGATAGGCTTCCTTTGACCGAGTGACACGTGAAAAAAAGCTCACAAAATGTAAGTTTTTTTTCCGCATCCGCATATTTGTTATAAAGACGTTTCTTTTTATCGACGGTAATTACTATTTAGGTTTGTTGACAATTTTATTTCATCGCACTGTATTCGTACGCTCATACCTATGTGTTTACAGCACTTGAACTTTGACATACTTTTGATAATTGTTCCGTGTCGGTCCTTGCCAATGTTAGTAAGAATGAAGTAAAGTATATTAAAAAATTATTTGACATTTGTAAATAAAATAAGATTGATAATACGAAAAGAATTATTCGGTTTTCGTGAATGTTTTCGGTCCAATCCGGTTGAATGTCTGACAAGTTCATACAATGAGCATGATATACTGGATGAATCCCTACTGCAAATGGTAACTATATAGCTTTTAGTCACACATCTACTAGACTAGTATTCATGCCGGCCCCGTGCATCGCGTCAAAAATAAAGAAATCTTAATACGATATTAAAACAAATTCTATGTATTCATCGAATGATATTTAATACGTCAAACAAACAAGGAAGGCGTAGGATGTAAATACACATGACACACCCCTCGTCGATTGCCGTGGATGACAACTATATGTACTATCGGACATGTCATTATGTACTCACGTGCACTCTCTACTACGCGAAGCACGACTCCTCTTACTCACCGTTATCGTGGTTACTAGTGTGATGTTCGAAAATGCACAGGTGAATCTTTATCTAAATCGGATATAAACTGCCTGGGATATATGGCAAGTATTTTATTTTTTTATTTTTCCAACTTTTTTTTGGCCGACTCTGCTGACAGACACCGGTCCCGAGCACGTCGTGCTCGTGACAGGTGTGACCTTTGACATCCAATACGACGTGTTTCGGCGTCAAATACACATTCTTATTACCTTCAAAGGTGATCGCTCAAACATTATACCAGTTCTCAAAACTGTTAATTTACGTGTGATACTATCTGTTTTTCCAACAACTGCATACATACGTTCGTACGTACGTACATACATACATACATACATACATACATACATACATACATACATACATACATACATATACACTGTGTATGTATTGTGTGTTTTGTGTACGTGTATGTGTGTGTAAGTCTACGGGGAGGCATGGAAAAAAATCAAGAACTTGCGGGGGGGGGGGGCATCAATTTTTCCCAAGCTTTTGTAGGATGGGGGCATGAAAAAAATACACAAGGAAAAGGGGAAATCCTCCGGGGAACCCTGGAAGTAAGATCTGGACACTCCCTTACGAATGTTAAAGTTCGCTATTCTCAAATTGCACTGTTTTCACACAAAAGCCACCTTTGACAGCTATACATCCAACATGGAAACTTCTCGTTGCCAGTAGGTCGTAGTCATCTCACACTTATTTCAAAGGTGGATGTGGACACTGTATACAGGTGAACAACGCACACTGAGTTCCGACGAAGTCCGACTCCCACCTTCTACACTAACATGAGACGTTGATCTCTCTAATTTGTTTATCATTGCCCCAACATTAATATACTCTCTCGACCAATCAAAAGATCTAACGTCTCTCGAGTCATTATAATAATAGCGCATCCAGGTGAACGTCTACACAGTTGTATGTTAATGAATTCAGAGTACAAAATAAACTACTAAAAGTAACTTCGAATACATCAGTGCCAATACTCAAGCTCTACGTAACATCAGTTATTATCATTATTATTAGTCATTGAAGAATGTTGGCACATTTTAGATGCTCTTCACGCCAGTATGGATTAAAATTAAAACAGGAAAACGACAAAGTGACTGAGTCGATACTTGTGTTCTTTGTGACTCAAATGAATTTGATAATGATTATAACTTCCTATTGAATTTTTTTTTTGCCAATGCTAGGTTCAAGTATATTATTTTCAACAATATTTTTATTGTCCACCTTCTTATGAAAAATTCACTGGGCTGATATAATCTGACCAGGTAGTAGTCCGTAAGGTACGCCGTGACGGGCGCCCCCACACATCCGCCAACCCGGGTGAGAGGAGGCCGGTGAGGGCGGAACGTCACGACGTATCTTACAGTCTAACCAGAGTCTAACCAGGTATAGGTAGCTTGATTTACAAACTCTTGCAACCTTTCACAAACACGCTCTACCACTGTAAGAGCTGAAACAAATGAATTGGAACTGTACATTTTTTTAATCGTATTATGTTTTTGTTCATAGTGACTTGTATTTTGGACCTGTGGCCTTTGAATTAAAATGTAAAAACACCAGTGTAGTACAAGTGGGTCTTGTGTAGATACCGTTTAGAATGTACTATGCCCTTCGTGGAGTTAAGGGCTATTTTATAGTCTGTTAACTGTGTTGTCCACACGCATCGTAATAACAACCTACTCTGAAGCTCATAAAATCTGCAGAGAATACAAAAGATACCCTAAAAACGATGTTGAAAGTCTCACAGGGGCTTGCAACAGATGATGATGATGACAATATCTATGTATGCGACGCCGGGAGTAAGAGTAAGAAGTTTGACTCAAAAGGCACATGTTTATGCAGTATTGGAAAGGAAATGCTTGATATCAAAATCCTGCAAAGAGTTGCAGTAAATTATTACGAACTCAGGCCTAGTTAGTTTTGTTTATGAAAACAAACAAACAAACAAACAAACAAACAAACAAACAGACAGACAGACAGACAGACAGACAGACAGACAGACAGACAGACAGACAGACAGACAGACAGACAGACAGACAGACAGACAGACAGATAGATAGATAGATAGATAGATAGATAGATAGATAGATAGATAGATAGATAGATAGATAAATAAATAAATAAGTACTGACAAACATCAACAATAGAGTAATCACAAATCTGTATCAACAATAATGAATTTCGCAGCATCAAGAATTAGTGAGTGTATGTTTTCCTTAGATGCAAAAAATAGTCACAAATTCCAAAGGTGGCGTTATTCAGTGTTTGTCATTCCAAGGAATCTTGCGTGAGTTTGAAGTACATCCCCGGAATGATAGAATGCTCAGAACAAAAAATTAAGACTACAATTTATTGTAATGGCTTACTGCAGTACTTGTACAAGTTCTCGTGGTAGGAGTATTCGTCTGCCATGGCAGACAATCGGTCCCCCTTCGTGCATTGCCCTATAACTCGCGCCCGGCCTGGGAAGTCGCCAGCGAACAGAAAAACATATACACATGTTTTTACAACTTACAATTGTGCGACGCGTACGTGTCAAAGGTTATGTCGTCATCTTAATCGCATTTGTATGAAGACATCTTAATCTCTGTAATATATTTTTGGTGTCTAGAAGGGAAATTGTTCAAAGTAAAATGATCGTTGAAAAAAAGTTGAAAAAAAAGTTAAAAAATAAAAAGTTGAAAAAAATGAAAAAACGGCAAGCTTTGTCAGAAATTACGTCACTTCCTTCATTTACAGCCCACATTTATATGATCATGCAAGAGAGACATCTACTGTCTACACCAATTTGAAACAGAAGGGGTCTTGATGTCACATCGTTACAGACGTACACAGAACATACGTATGCTTGCATGTTGTGTTAAAAGCCAAGCTATACAAGATGATCGTTACAATGCTGCGAACTATCACCGTGAAACTGGAAGTAGAAGTACCACAGACATCAATTTGGTACAATCTGAATACAAGGGTAAATTTCATTCTTTTATCATGTAAATAAACTTGTACAAAGAACGAGTTTTGGGATATCCCATATGGTAAGCCGTTCAGGCCAGAATTATAATTTTATTTTAGCTGTAGTATTTCTTTTATATTTTTCGTACTGATAAACTAATTTAACCGTTTATGTACTTTTATTCCATGTTCATATTATATCAATTGAAACAAGTTTTCATTTATTTGAGAATATTGCTTTATTTTTCGTCAAACCAGAATTTTTAAGGATTATATATAATTAAAAGTCAAAATGTATTTTTTATAAAAGTTTTTTATTTTTTTATTTTTTTCAACTTTTTTTTTGGCCGAGTCTGCTGACAGGCGCAGCTAACAAGGACGTCGTGCTCGTGACAGGCGTGACCTTTGACATCCATTACGACGCGTTTCGGCGTCAAATACACATTCTTATTACCTTCAAAGTTGATCGCTCAAACATTATATCAGTTCTCAAAACTGTTAATGTACGTGTGATGGTATCTGGGTTTTTTCCAACAACCGCGACTTCAGCCGCGTACACACTGATGATGTGTACACCGTCACGTTAAGGTTATGACCGCTTGTATGATGTAGTACGTAGAACACGACCCATGTGCAACGGGTAAAAGTAGTTAATCTACAACAACTGAAGTTTAGCGCATCAATAACATTCATTATTGTGAAACTGGCCAGAATTGAAATTAGATGGCATGGTACACTATACTGTGAGCGTGAGCAAAATAGCTTTAGGAACAAAAACGTAATGTGAGGAAAAGTGAATGCGTATTTCCTAAGGGTCAGTTCAGGTACGAGCGCACATGTTGACGTCGACCTTTGTATTACATATGGCGTAGGCGTGTTGTTCTCAACTTTTCATGATACATGTGTGTACTCAGACCACTAAAAATGTATACTACAATGTACGATAAAGTATTTATCAGCACCAAATTATCACATACAACGCAATTATGTTATAAATAATACAGTTCAACATAATCTATCTTATACTAGTGTCGGCGGATGAACGAAATGACGTGTATAGAAATTGTCCGATACGTCTTTAGGGAGCGCCCAGATTTTACTTCCAGGGGGCCCGGGGGATTTTCGGGGAGGGGGAGCATCAATTTTTCTCAGGAAGAATTGGGGGGGGGGGGCTAAACAAAAAATTCACAATTTTCTAGGGGGGTAATGGAAAAAAATCATGATTATTTAATTCAACATAAATCAACTGCAATATTAATTCTGGCACTTCTCAAAGTAACTTGTCCGTGAGGATGTGCAAGACTTATTTCATCACAATCACTATCAGTGTTATCATCAGTACATGAATTTTCTGAGCTATCAGTATCACAATTGTCTCCATCACTGCCTAGATCATGCATTACAGAAGTATCACTTTCAGTCTCAGTCACTATCTGTTTCATTCATGTCCATGATATTAATTTTAATTTCATTAATTTTTCCAGCCAGTTTTCTAAATCTAAATTCTGATGTTCCTACTATGTAAGTGGATACTATGTCTGATTTTTCTCTTTTTTAATTTTCACCGTTTTTTTTGTAATTTATGCTCATTGTGGGGGGGGGGACATGAAAAAATACACAAGGAAAAGGGGAAATCCTCCTGGGCCCCACTGGAAGTAAGATCTGGACACTCCCTTACGAATGTTAAAGTTCGCTATTCTCAATATGCACTGTTTTTCACACAAAAGCCTTTACCTTTGATAGCTATACATCCAACATGGAAACTTCTCGTTGCCAGTAGGTAGTAGTTATCTCACACTTACTTCAAAGGTGGATGTGGACATTTTATACAGGTGAACAACGCACATTGAGTTCCGACGAAGAGCATGTATACACGTGGAAAGCTGAACACCGACGCACCATTCCACGTCGACCAAGCGTCACTGCGACCTTGCACCACCGTTGTCTGGCGAAGTCTGACTCCCACCTTTTACACTAACATAATACGTTGTTCTCTCTAATTTGTTTATCATTGTCCCAATATTAATATACTCTCTCGACCAATCAAAAGATCTAACGTCTCTCGAGTCATTATAATAATAGCGCATCCAGGTGGACGTCTACACAGTTGTATGTTAATGGATTCAGAGTACAAAATAAACTACTAAAAGTAACTTCGAATACATCAGTGCCAATACTCAAGCTCTACGTAACATCAGTTATTATCATTATTATTAGTCATTGAAGAATGTTGGCACATTTTAGATGCTCTTCACGCCAGTATGGATTAAAATTAAAACAGGAAAACGACAAAGTGACTGAGTCGATACTTGTGTTCTTTGTGACTCAAATGAATTTGATAATGATTATAACTTCCTATTGATTTTTTTTTGCCAATGCTAGGTTCAAGTATATTATTTTCAACAATATTTTTATTGTCCACCTTCTCATGAAAAATCTATGTAGGGTAAATTGATATGATATGATTTTATTTGGGTAAAAATTTATACAAGTACATATTAAAATACAAGGATAAAAAATCACCGAGGATAACACATAAAAGTATTTTTAAAAACACTTATGTCCAATGTGGTCCTCATAGGGGTATTCAAAACGCCATGGCAACAATGTTACAATAACAACAAACAAACAAACAAACAAACAAACAAACAAACAAACAAACAAACAAAATATATAAAAAATTAAATGAAATACAGATGACAGAGCACAAAAAAAATTATAAAATACACAGACTACACCCTCAATTTAAAAAGGAAGGACTAAAAAGTTACAAAATATTATGTTCTTTAACCTCTAATATGTTCCATAAAAAAGATTTGACATGGTTTTTAAAACTATGTTTTGTATGAGATTGTTTCACTGAGAGTGGGAGACTATTCCAAAGCCCAATGCCTGTGTAAGCGAATGAACTCTTACCCATACCACTGACTCTTGGAACTACACATGACAGTTCACTCGCTCTTGTTCTATAACTGTGCCGATTACGGACCATTTCTATATTGCAATTTAAGTACTCAGGAGCACAATGATTTATGATGTTGAACATATGATTGAGTTTTAATTGCTCAACCCTCAATTCTACAGGAAACATGCCTACAAGTTTAAATTGATTATATCCAATGTGTGTTCTAGGAGCAGCACTAAGTATGTATGCATTAGTTCTACGCTTCATAGGAAATATGCGAAATTCCGAGAATCGAGTAACCGGAGAAATAACCGCGATCCAAATTATATGACACAACCACTCTTAGAAAAGAGACCGCATCGTCTAGCAAAACTCTTGCAACACTTCCACACCCGATGGATCGAGGAATATTTGACTGCATTGAAAGAACGAGATTTCATTGTCACAAAGGGCTCCACTAAAAATGAAATCAAAGTCGGAAATGTCGTACTTGTCCACGATGATCAGAAAAAACGTACGCATTGAAAACTCACCGTCGTACAAAAACTGAATCAGTAGTCGAGACGTGTGACGCTACTACAACTCGCTCTCAACTTCCGGTAAGACAGGCAACCAAGAACGCCATGAAGAAAATCTTTTTTAAAACATTTTTATGAGCATTGGCACGGTGCAGTGTGCTTGTAAAGAAATTAATAATGGTCAATTATTAGTATCTATATGTAATGAATTGTCCAAATTATAATTATGTCTCTGACTTAATTCAGATAGCCGGATCTTTCATTTGTGGGCTTTTTTGTTTTTTGTTTTGTTTAGTCTATAAATATTTACTATCAATTAGTTTATTTTTTATAACTAGTCAACTGAGGACACGTTGATACAAATTAGCATACATTAGCTAATAACCGTGTAATCTTCTATTGTATTGCCCTAACCAGTTTATGTCAAATAAAAAGCGAAGAATAAAGTCCATACCATTGTCGTGAATTACATTTATTGATTCATATTTTGTGTTATACGTTGTTGTTAACATTGTTGCCGTTTCTGATGAACTCATTATATAATCATACACCACACATAATCAACCAATCAGCACGCAGCCCGCCGATAAGGTAGACGATCAAATCAAAATTTCTTGTGTGATGTATAAGTTTCAGTCACAAGTTGGAGTGCGCGTGCATTCTTGTGTGATGCAAGTTTCAGTTACAAGTTGGAGTGCGCGTGCATATAAAGAACAGAGTTCCCAGTGTATTCTACTACTTGCTTGTATTGTCATTTCTATTACTGCTGTTTTCCGAACCCCTTTTCTATTGTGAGTCATCCACAACCATTTTCATCGAAATGAAGCCAATATTGCAACTTACAGCATTTTATTTATTTTCTTGAAGGACGTAACTGATTTGTCGGGAGCCAACCACTCATCAAGATCATCTGCCGTAATCATGTCATTGTTATCAGTTGAACTAACTACCTGTACTAATGTGGTTTGGGAGAACGAAACGTCTCCTGGATCAGCCTTTTCAATACCCTTGCAAGTTGTCAGACACCCGACTTACCCTCAATAACCAAGTTGTCAGACACCTGACTTGCCCTCTCAGTATCCAAGCTCTCAGACACCTGACTTGCCCTCTCAGTATCCAAGCTCTCAGACACCTGACTTGCCGTCTCAGTATCCAAGCTCTCAGACACCTGACTTACCCTCTCAGTATCCAAGCTCTCAGACACCTGACTTGCCCTCTCAGTATCCAAACTCTCAGACACCTGACTTGCCCTCTCAGTATCCAAGCTCTCAGACACCTGACTTGCCCTCTCAGTATCCAAGCTCTCAAACACCTGACTTGCCCTCTCACTGGCTCTCAGTATCCAAGCTCTCAGACACCTGACTTGCCCTCTCAGTATCCAAGCTCTCAGACACCTGACTTGCCCTCTCAGTATCCAAGATCTCAGACACGTGACTTGCCCTCTCAGTATCCAAGCTCTCAGACACCTGACTTGCCGTCTCAGTAATCAAGTTGTCAGACAATGAATGACACCATGCCAGTCATAATCGATGAGCCAATCGATGAGCCAAATCTTCAGTTAATAGTCCAACTTTTAGTCTTATCATTGTGAGGAAGAATTCGTCTAACAAATTAGTTTCCTCTCAGGCCCTCTTTTGTTCAAAACAAAACAGCAATCAGTTTCATTTCGCAAAGTCTACCTTATTGCCTCTCCAGTACTGCAAATGTCTCGCCCTAGGCTGTAGAAACTCAAATGCCAAAAGATGTGCCGGTTGACTTATTAACATGGTGGAGAGGGGGAATGGTTTCTCAAAAGCTAATTTACTAAGTAATGTAAAAGGGATACTTGATAAAGATGTGAGGAAGACGCTGCTGAAATAGGAACAACCCCCTAATCTACCTGGTGAAAAATGGCATCGTCAATTCCTCAAGCGTAACCCAAAGGTCACGTTAGTGGGTGGGTACAAAAAAAAAAAAAAAAAAAATTGACTTAAAAAAAGCGGACTATGTTTACCAAAGAAGAGGTTGAATGGTTTCGTGGGTTTGAAATGTTCATGTCGGACCATGACATGCTAGATAAGCCAATGAATGTCTGGAATTGCGACGAGTCAGGATTTTCCATGCAAGTCAAAACTGGTAAAGTGCTTGGACCTAGAAGTAAGACCACACAGATAACACAGATAACATCTAACAGCAAGTCACAGATCACAGTATTGGCATGTGTAACTGTAAGTGTAACTGGTGCAGCCATACCACCTTCTATCTATCTATCTATCTATCTATCTATCTATCTATCTATCTATCTATCTAATAAATTTATATAGCGCCAAATATCCAAAGAAAACAATGTTCAGTGGCGCTTAGAGTTAGAAAGGAGATGAAAAAGCTCTCTGAAATATGTGGTTTTTCAAGCGTCTTTTGAAAATGTTAACATTGGGAGAGGTTTTAATGTCCAGGGGTAGAGAGTTCCAAAGTTCAGGAGCAGCTGAAGAGAAGGAGCGGCGGCCAGATTCCATTTGGGTGTATGCAGAAGGCATTTATCCTATGAACGAAGAGTGCGTAATGAAGAACGAGGTGTAATTAAGTTCTTGAGATATTGTGGAGAGATTCCATTTATTTTAGGGCTTTATTCTGTATTTCCACTGAAGACAGCACCCAGGTCATGGAATCCATTGGCAGGGTGTCTACCAGGCTCAAGTTGTTATTTCACTGAAACGGGATGGCTGGAATCAACTGCATTCTACTGTTGGTTTGCAAATCATTTCATAATTAGTATTCCTCAAGCCCGACCAGTTGTCCTGCTGTACGACAGCCATAAGTCACATCTAGATTACGAAACTTCAGATAGGCAGAAGAAAACCAAATCCTGTTGTATCGTGCTACTTATTTCTGTGCATCAACATTAACCTCGGTATCGCTCTCGTGTCCGATACTTCTGTCCGTGTTTTTTGTAAGCTCGTGAATATGAGCGCTAAGTGAAAAATCGCTCTGGGTCAGTTCGGCATCGTCTTTCCTAATTTTGCCAGCTAAGAAAATCGTTTTTGAGGAGTAAACATACCATATTACAATTTTTGATATCTATCCAAAAATATGATAGTTTTTTATACACATTTTCATGAAATTTTGGGCTGATTTTTGAGTCGTGGAAATTACGGTAGCACAGGTCATGGCACAGGTCAAATCTAGTATGGCACAATAACATTGTGGTTTCTGGATTTGCATGCTTCTCAGGTTCTGTGTAAGTGTCAATACCAGTAGTACCGTAGCCTGCCGGGGGGGGGGGGGCAAGGGGGCAGCTGCCCCCTGAGATTTTAGAAATAAGAAAGAAAAAAAAGCTACTTTTTGAATACATAGCGATGCTATCAAAACCGTTATTTACGTGACGATTCCTAGCTTGCACGATTTCAATGGATAGTTCACTAAAGTGACTGTACACTGACTCATGGCTAATATGTATCTTATATCGCTATTGTACGCTGGCTTAGCTTTGAATAAAAATGTGTCCAGTTAAAAATTGTAACTTTTTGCAGCAAATTAAAAATTCTTTGTATGGGAAAGTACAAAAGAAGTGCGCACATGCACTGTGCATTTTCCGCGAGTAACAGTAGTCTTGAAAGTCTCCTTCATCTGAAGATAGCAAGTCGCAATTATAATGTCAGCGAGTGAAACTCAAAAGAAAAGACGGAAAAAGTCGTTCAACGTGAGGTTGCCTGCTATGCTGCATGCAGTGACTCCGAAGATGCGCTCGATCTCATTTACATCTTGTTCCTTATATTAAAACATTTCATACTGATAAAACGGCAGATCTTTTTTTTTTGAATATTTGGTGGCCCTGAAAAAATATTAAACTAGGTACGCAGTTTATGATCCACTATTTGAAGACATTTCTTTCAATAATTGTGTTCGACGTTGTCTTTGGTTAAAATGTTGTTTGATATAATTATCTCGTCGCACACTGACACCAGTGTAATTCCGCAATTCATTTTGAAGCGACAATTTGCTATGGAAAGAATGGCCCTGAATTTGTAGACAGGGCTGTACCTTCGACATCAAAATCCAAACTTCAATTTCCATTATAATGTTAACGACAAGGAGAATTCACTGAGTTCACCTTGGGTTTCGACATAAACGAGGCCATAAAAGTTTTGGGAGTTGGGTAAAGAAAAGATTACTTTATTGTGTTACTTATTTGAGAAACACCATCCATTTTTTTACTTTGAATGTGACATCTTTTCGGCAACTACTTTGAAAGATACGACATTAGTCCAGAAAAAATGAAAAAGCTGTTCAACCTACCCATATATTTTTTTCTGGTGATGGGCAATATATCCTCATGCGGGCTTCACATTTTTGGTTTCAAAATTAAGGATATTTCTTTATATGTTCTGAATAGTACATGTAACAATATACATTTGAGTCTATTCCAAATTATATAATATCTTATACAGTGGTTTACTTGGCTCCGATGATGCACACAAGAGTTAATTGAGATTAAACTAAGTTGTTGCTTATCCAACGTACATTAAAGCAATAAAGGAATGAGCAAAATTTATGACAATGGGAAGGGTGGCTGAGAAGTAATTGGGTCATCAAAATTCTGATAGTCTGAAAGGGGGACTTGAAACATTTTGTTCTTCATTTATGATTGTTGGAACAAAGTTATTGCATATCAACAATAAATCTTTTATCGTTGCCACAGGAAACTATACTTCAGAGCCAGATAATATGTACTGCATAGTATATTTGTCTCTCATGTTTGTTGAAAGGTTGACTTTTGCACATAGCAGAGGAAATGGCTAATTTACAGTAATTCTTGTCCTGGATATGTTCAACTTTGAAACTGCTTTCTACACATTTAAAATGCTGGTATTTTTGGTACCAAAAACAACAAGTGCCATTCAACTCTTACATTGATGTGTTATTTCATATAATGTGCAATTTGAAGGATTTTAAAATCGGACAGTTGTTTATTAAATGTGTTAATTTGTTAACAACTTTGGTGTTGTTGTTGTTATCGTTGAAAAAGGCTGACCAACTATAATAGGTTACTATATATTGCCATTTATGAGGAGTCATGAAGTCAATTTATTTTTCAGGAACCACATTACAATACCCCCCCCCCTAACACTATGCATATTTTGCGTGTACCCCTTTTAAATCCCCCCAACAAGTTTTTGTGAAAGCAGCCTGAAGGCTGAAATATTCGAAACTAGGTCAAAGGTCATCCTTACCCACACTCCACCAAATATATGCACATGGTGTACGTGCTAGGATGTGTGAAAGTGGGTCAAAGGTCATCCCGAAATTTGGGGAAAACACTTTGGTCCCATAGTTTAAGAGGTTTTTGTCGAGTCAGACAATAACATTTACATCATCATAAACATATTTTGTCTGGCCAAACACAAAACTGTGCAACTTGATGTTGGTAAGATTTTTGTTGAGCCAGGCGACGTTTTATTTCAGGGTTTATGATTCTCGAATCTCGCACATACTTGCTGACTGCTGTAGTCCTGCTTGCATACGGTGTTGAGGGTCAAATCAGTAATCTATAGCTAGACCACCGTCTAGCATTTGTAAGCAGGACTATACGTGTTGATGCTTGAGACATGCGTATGCACGTGTATCAGTTTTCTTGAGAACACTGGCAGAAAAGTAGACGCTGCGCTTGTCAGTGGAGCTCGCTTGCGCTTCACTGACAAGCGCAGCGCGCTTGTGGACTTGCTTTTAAGACGTTGCTGCTTGTGGGGATTTGTTGATTTGTTTAATTTTTTTTTATTTGTTGATGAAATGTGACGCGTGCGCATTGCATTTTGAAGCGTTGAAGCTTTGCCGAATGCATGCGCAGGCGTAAAACGGATAACGAGTCACAGACGACAAAGAAACAGTAATCAGTAGCTGTGTGATCGACTCTCTCCCTGATCCCGTGCCCTCATCTTTAGACTGCACCCAGTAAACCCAGTAAACTCTACTAAGGTAGGTACTGAATCACGTAGTGTAATTTGACACTGAAATATACGGACAAATTTGACGAAACACCCGCCCGATAAAGACAAAAGAACATCATGCAATGTTATTAGCACAGACACTCGAATAAATCTGTATCATCAATGATTTTTGGCTCGTGCTATAGGTATAGCAAAGTGTCTGTCTGTGTGGATGTGTGTGTGTGTGTGTGTGTAAACAACTTAAAGTGAAAAACTGCTGGACCGATTGCTTTGATATTTGGTGGTCATGTTATTTGTGTCTAGTTGGGAAATTGTTCAAAATGAAAGAGAGTTTCGGCTGTACACGTTCAACGTGTACGCGCACGTGTGACGGAGGAGATTTTGTGCTACTACGTCGCAATTTTGACCCACTTCTCTGCGTACTGACGTAAGTTTCGCGGGCGTTTCGAACTTGGCGACAGCTGTTTACACGTAAGTAAACAACGTGAAATTTCTTTTAAAATTTTTTGTAAAATCATCACTAATATAATCAAAAATTTTCATGCTTTTAGCAAGGTTGACCCTTCATGACATAATACACTCAAGTATTTTTGTTTTCCTTGATAAAAATATTTAAAATGCAGCCTTGAATCTGTGACTGCCTCATACGTAACTGATTTTGCACAGAAATCACGATGTATGGTGCACCGGTGATGACTATCGCTGCAATCGTAAAGATACAACAGGGTCAAAATACGAGATTATACAAGTAAATATATATTGTTCTGTCATAATGTCGAGCCATAAAGTTATTGTTATTGCGCTATTTATGTCATACAACCAAAACATTAAAGTAAATTGTAATATTTAGGCTAACCATATAATCTATTATTGATATACGTACGTAAACGGCTAGCCGAAGCAAAATTAGGTCATTGCTGGTACGCGAACGTAAACGTGAGTGAGTTGCACGTTCGCGTTGACGTGTAGCCGAACCTCTCTGTTGATTCATTGCATCAGATATGTGGGTTTTGGGTTAAAGAATAAGATTTTTTGGCATGAATTTTTTTTTTTTTTTTTTTTGGGGGGGGGGGGAATTCTTAGATGTGAGTTAATTAAGATTTGTTCATCACAAGGTGATTACCTTGGTAATATGCAAATTAGGGCTACAAATGTCTTTTTGGTCAAAAACTACTACTTTACAGATAGGGCTGACATTTGACAGGGATGCATCTGTGGGTATATAGATGAAGAAATTTTAAGCATATAATGATCTCATCAGTAATATACAAATTAGGTGTAAAAATGTGAATTTTGGTCAAAAATTTATATCTCAAAAAGTAATTGGTCAGTGAGAATGAAACTTGGTGAGATGTTTCTAGAAGTGTTATTCTGCAGATATTCTTCAAAATATTTTGACAAAAGTGGCCCTAGCAACCATGACCACACCCTTAGCAACAACTGAATGGCATAATTTGGTCAAATAACATCTAGTAGGCAAGTGAGTAAACATTCAAAAAATGTATGCAAATATCCTTAGCAACCATGACCACGCCCATAACAACAGCCAAGCGATGGTGTATTTCACAAAGATAACAGGGATTAATAGACAATTGAACAAACATTCAAAAAATGTATGTAAATTTGCCTAGCAACAAGACCACGCCCATAGCAACAGCTAAATAATCATGTACATTTCAAAGATAACAGGAATTGAAAGACAAATGAATAAACATTCAAAAATGTATGCAAATGTGCCTAGCAACAAGACCACGCCCATAGCAACAGCCAAATGACCACATATATTGTGAAGGTAACAACAGGGATTGATAGACATTTGAGTAAACATTCAAAAAATAGATGTAAATTTCCCTAGCAACAAGGCCACACCCAAAGCAACAGTCAAATAATCAGGTATATCACAAAGATAGCAACATGGTTGGACAGGCAACTGGATAGTCATTCAGCAAAATTGTTGCAAATGAATATAGGTCTATTGTTAGGATGGACGAGCATATGGATAAACATTTAAAAAAAAACGTACAGTTGTGCTACAATGCCATTGGCGGGTGTTATTTTTAAAAAATGTATTGTGAATCTCAATTCTTTAATATTCACTACACATTTTCTAAAAAAATCATACATAATGATTCAAGTGCCTGTGCTTATAAGAAGTCAATATCTATGGCTCTGTTGAAGACGTCCATTCTGTATGTAAATACCATGTAATTTGTAAAAAGATATCAAAATCTTGTTCGTGATACAGTGCAGGGTTCGAAATAATGAAAACATTTTGCTTCTCCACTGGGCAAGTGGAATACAAAAAAGTACTTGCCCAAATCAAAAAGTGCTTGCCCATTCCAGATAGTGGGGTATTTGTTTGTGGCTTACAAATGCACTGTTGTGATTGATTGGTTTCTGTGGGTTCTGAAAAGTTCTCTCCACAATAAAGTGTATTTTTTGGAGTCCTAGATAATATGGCCTAATTGATATTCATACTATATAGCATAACATACAATTTTTTGTTCACCTGTAAAAAGTAGTTGTTAAAATAATCGAGTTTTTCAGGACTTTCATCAGCTATCAATATAAAATAAATGAACATTTATTTCAACACAAATAAAATCTTTCTAAGTATTTCCTTTTGCACCATGTTAATATATTTTCTTTCCTTCTTCATCCACACCAACTATTTTTCTCCCACAAACTTTGCAGTTGATTCAAACACCCAAAACCTGAAAAATCATGTTGTAATTTACTATTGTTGAACAATATTCAATGAGTCACTGGTCATTCCAGGTACATTTGTATGTTTTCTTGATAGAGTAAACAAAGTATGTCAGGGACAGCTGGTCCAGATTTTTGAAAAGTGGTCAGTCAAGAAAGACATCTTCTCAATACTGCTACAATGTTATAATTTTCCAGACTTGTTGGCACCATGGTTATACAATGTATCCAAAGTCCTATCCAGACATGTGTTGTGTTTGATAAGTACAGCTTGAACACAGGCAAAAAACACACCCTGATCAATAATCATACAAAATTCTCCTTGCCCCTAGCCCCCTTGGGACAAGTACTTTTCAAAACAACTTACCCAAGCCTTCAAATCACTTGCCCTGGGCAAGTAAAAGGCCATTATTTCGAGCCCTGCAGTGATACGTATAAATTACATTGTATAAATATAATGATGTTGTCATGTAATCCTGTAATGTCTCTTCGAACAGCGCCCCTCGTGGCCAAAATATTCTATATTCTGTCTTTCTACTAATAGCCAATATTACATTTTCTTTTGGATTCAGAAATGGACAATAAAGAGTTGGTATTCAGTCGATATGAAAAGGACTTGAATGAAGCATATCAAGTGTTACTTTACCGACTTGAAAATAATACTCTTTCTGATAAAGGTAGGTTGTTTTTTATGTGGAACACAACCCATTCTAGCTCTGGATGTATATGCTAAGGGGTTCCATTCTGCTATATATGGTTCTTCCCAATTTTCAGTGGCAAGATTTCATTCTAATGGATTTTTGGAATAATAACCATTAATACCGATGCTAATGACTACTAGTATATAAAATACAGAAATTAACTTTAAATCACTTAATTCAACTTACGTCTTGTCAATACTGTTTATTCTTGCCTTACGGACAATGGTAAGTCATGCAAACTTAACATATTACACATGCGCAGAGCCTTTTACACATTTAAGCAGTTGTCATCACTCGTTTTACGGCTCAAGTGAAATAGATTGCGTCAGAGATTTGAGTTTTGGGTAAGAATTATGCATTAAGTCAAAAAATATTAATTTTTTATTGAAAGGTTTATATCTCGAAAACTACTTTGTGAATGGGGCTAAAATTTGATGAGGATGTTTCTAGAGGAGATATTCTGCTGACAGTCTGTTCAAGACTACATCCTTCGTAACAATTACTGTACATGCAAACATGTTTTGCAAAGATAGCAATATAGTTTGGTTAGCAATCGAATACAAATTCACAAAATGTATGCTTATCAGGCCTAGAAGCAAGACAACTCCCTAAGCAACAGTAAAATATGGGCATTGTTGCAGCCAGACTGCATTTTTGTGTCATTTGACACATATTTTCTCTACCTGACCCACAGTTTTGCAATGATGGGTCATAAGTGACACACTCTGAGTGCTCATTTTTAGCACAACTGAACTGAGGGGAAACTAAAACATGCGGCGATGATACAGTTGTAGATCGCATAGTGAATCCAGCATGTGTAATGCCTGAATGGGCAACCGCCAAAGAACTTGTGTTGTCACGGTTATACCCACACGATAAGATGGCTACATTGTTGAAACTGATGTATACTTATCATAGAGACCAGTTTAGAAAACTTGTAAAAGCTTGCTAAAATAGCTCTTATATTGCCTATCCAAACAGCAGAGTGTGAACGCGGGTTTTCCGTTCAGGAGAAGATCATAACAAACATTCGAAATAGACTTGAACCTGATAGACTGGATGTCTTATCACTGATCTCAGCTGAGGGACCACCGATTGATATATTCCCATTCGAGGAGGCTCTTAAAAAATGGAAAACAGCAAAACAAAGACGCATAGAATAAAAAATAAATAGTGACTTTTGTGTAGGGTCTGTGCTTTACTGTGGATAATTCACAAAGATAATCAGTCAGCAATTGTTTTAACAATTAAACAGACATTATATTATGTTGGAGAGAGATATGTTTATCAAAAGTCAGTGGGATACACTTTGATACAATTATCAATGTAACCATTATGAGGTCATGAACTCATCAAGTCTTGAACAGTATTGAATTGAATTTTAATTTGAATTAATGGGTAAGATTACTAAGAACAAGCTATGCTTGATAAACCCCATGTGTATCAGGTAACTGTCCAAGTTCGATTTAAGGTGAAATGCACCTCGACTTTGAAAGTCGTCGGATCACTTTCAAATTTGTACCAGTGGTAGATTATGATGGAAGATTTATATTTTTGGGAAAAAACCATCTAGTTTTTGAAGGAGGGCGCCCTCTAGAGTTTTGTTGTTCTGGTTTCGGTCATAAAAAGCATATGTCTATAAATGAATCCCTGGCAATATCATTTTTGGATGAATACAATTTTTTCAGGTCATTCTGCTTTCTTAATAATATGGTGCTTACATTCATGTCAAATAATAAGAATATTTGTGTTATATTTCAAGATTAACAATCAAAAATGAAAAACTTCTTGCCATATTTTTTTTGAAAATTTAAAAAAAAAAAGAAGATTTTTTGCTATTTCCCCATTTTAACTTTTTGAAATAATTTGACGAAAGATAAACCTAATCATGCTGATCAAATAAATGGAAAAAAAATTGGGGTCGCCATCCAAACTTTTCAGATATTTTACATCAAAGTTGCATGGTCACAATGCATTCCAATGTCTTCCAATGGGTATTTACATGACAATTTTTATGAAAATGAGGATAACTTTGTCTTCTAATGATGACAATTATTAGTAAAACTCAGATACGTTTAAATCTCAGCCATATTTATATCTAAACTTACATAAATATCCAAACAATGGCATGACTATTTTTTAACCATGAACTGACTAACGCAAATTTCAGTGCTGTAATATTCTGAATTTAACAGTCACAGCAGAGAAAGCATTACATAATCTAAGCAACATTAGGACACATATATTGACATTGACAACATCCATAAAAGACACATTACTTTCATTTAGGTGCATGAGTTGTGCAAGAAAATTACCCGTACAGAGAAAAAAATATTGGAGCCTCTAGCCTAAGAATTGTCAAGTTTAGGTTATGCTGGCATTGGAATACATTTAGTCCTTCAAATATTACATGCATCATTGTTCACAAAGTTCTTTTGTAACACTAGATGGCATTTTATGAGAACAGTCATACAGAAATGAATAGTATTCAGAATTAAGATGTGATTATCATTACCACTGTTGATCACTTTCATCAACAAGGAACTGTACATGGCTGTACTTTTTCAGTAACCATAACATGTGTGTACACATTCCTCTGGAGAGAGTGGTGTACTGGTTTCTAAATTGATTTTTACTTTGTGAATTTGAAGTAACAAAAAAAATTCGTAGACACTCTGATGAAGATGTAATCTTCATGTTTACTTGGTAAGCTAGTGGTAGATTGCTGACATCTCAATATTGGCCTGACCACAAACATCACATCTGACACATCGATCACTTTCAGTCCACTTTCTTGCACTGGAATTTGTCAGCGTTTGTACATGTGTAAGCCCTGAATAGAAAATAAAAACATGACAGACATTAATCAGTTGGTAACATACATTATGATATAAAATCAGTTCACAAACCGAACTTTCCGTAAGTGAAATGAAATACTTATAATAATATTTAAAGTTTATCTCATACATTTACTTGAAGTAGTGACACTGGAGATATGGAGATAACACAGACAAAATGGTAAACCCAAATGTTTATTTTGTAAATTTGCAAAGAGCTGTTGAATCTTTCAGTAAGTGAGTAGTTTTATTTATAAAGTTCATAAACTACAAAATTGAAATTTTAAATGATTTACATCTACATGTGGAAAAGCAAGGTTTCCTAACAAAACTGTATGATAGACAAAACAAAGTTATGTTCAGTCTAGTATTCATAAAGTGAAATTATTATTTTTTACCTATAGTCAAAATATAGCAGCCAAAAAAAGAATTTTTATGCTAGTGGCCCGGGGAAATGTCTAAATCTCTCTATGCAATCTCATGATCTTTAAGTGCTAAACCCATAAGAGCCAAGAAAAAAACTAAAAGAAACAAAATTTAAATAAATAAATGAAATAAATAACGCCACAATTATTACATTTACAATTTCAAAGTTTCAAGGAAGAGACCATAGACATTTCATCGTGAGGTCAAAAGTGCACTCTAACTGTGTCTAATAAGTTTGTAGCAAATGTTTGTAGTACCATGGAACTATAACTCCTATGGTAGTACCGTACTACGTACGTGCATGACACACGTGACAGCCGACACGTTTTCATTTTTGAACCCTCCATATTCAATGTTGTTTGTTTCCCCGAGTGGAATGTACATGTCCGTTGAATGAAATAAAAATGGCTGTCACTTGATCATGCTCCAATGCGTCGATAATAATTTTAAAAATACAATAACTTCTAAACTTTCCACAATTTGAGGTTTCGCTTGATAATAGTTGATTATATGCCATTCTGTCTGGAGGAGTTATTGGCTCTTGTAAAGGTGATATGATCGTCACTAGTGTACTACTACTGAATCAGCAAGTGTACACACCACATAGCATGCGTAACAATCAATCAATCAGAGAGTTTGAAACTTACCTTTAGGGTTTTCTTCATTTCATCTTCACATTTGTAAAGAGAGATCCTGAGGTTCGATGAAGGAGGGTATTAGACTACATTTGACTGTGCCATATAAAATACTTCCGCCGCTGAATTACAACAATTCATATGTGGAGAATATGATAGAATGAAAGGTCCCGGGAGAGAGGTGGACTCCAGGGGTGGACTGGACTGTGATGGTTGAAATTGTACTTTTTTCGTGTCTACTTCCGAATTCAATCGGTAGTTAAATACAGAAAGTTGAATACTTCGGAGAGATATTCGTACGTATTCAACTTTGCAGTCACAACAATCAGGGATCAGACGAAAACGATAACGAAAGACCCAAATAGACATTCACATTCGGCTGACTACACTAGTATTAATTTCTAGTCACAGAATAATTTTGCTACAAAAATCCCCTGGATCTTTTGTCATAGATAGTACTAGCTACATAGTTGCACTCTTGTCTAAATAGGTACCTCAAAGCAACAAAATTAAAATAGGTCTGGGTTATTTGTGACTAGTGAATACAGACAGGGAGTATGACCAGATTGCAGACCAATTTTGAGTTTGTGCGGGTCGTCCATTCTCTATGTCCTTTCTAGATAATATCAATGTACCATGAAATAGATGGATTTAGCTCGTGATCGAGCTACAAAAGCAACAAAAGATGTGGCTAATTTTACATTACGGCTAAACTTTGAAATGGAATGGGTACATTTTTAGTTTAGATGCATGGACTATTATTATCATAGAAAACTAGACGTTTTTATACCGGAAGTGATAGTTGTTCTTTCACTGGGGATGCACATACACTCCAAAATAACCGAGGCATATTCTATATATATTGGCCTGCAGTATGTCTTGTAAAGAATATTGAAACTTTCCATGTCAAGATAACAAAAACTCCTCTTAATTAACTGAATGACTTTTTTGTGTCAACAGATAAATTCATGGTAATAGATTGTCTTTGTCATCATGGACTCGTTACATTGGATGAAGTCATGGTTGAAGAAGACACTGAGGAGCATTGTATAGAGTATAGTACAAGAAGTGACTGTGATGTGTTAGTGACCGATGAGAACCAGATCCCTCCACAAACTACAATTATAAGTGAAAACAGTGATAATGTTAGCAATGAACAGACTCTGCCAGCCTCTGAGGAACATTATATAAACTATAGTAATGGCAATGTAATGCACACAGATGAAAGACCCTTTGAGTGTAAGGAGTGTGGTAAAAGTTTTACTCAAAGTGGCAGTCTGAAACTACACATGAGAATCCACACAAATGAAAGACCCTTTGAGTGTAAGGAGTGTGGTAAAAGTTTTACTCAAAGTGGTCATCTGAAAGGACACATGAGAATCCACACAAAGGAAAGACCCTTTGTGTGTAAGGAGTGTGGTCAATGTTTTGTTTATTGTAGTGCTTTGAAAGTACACATGAGAGTTCACTCAAATGAAAGACTATTTTTATGTCAGGAATGTGGCAAAGGTTTTACTCAAAGTGGTAATCTGACAGTACACCTGAGAATTCACACAAATGAAAGACCATTTATATGTAAGGAGTGTGGTAAAAGTTATATTCAAAGTAATAATCTGACAGAACACATGAGAATCCACACAAATGAAAGACCCTTTGAGTGTAAGGAGTGTGGTAAATGTTTTGTTTATCGTAATATTTTGAAAGTACACATGAGAGACCACTCAACTGAAAGACCATTCGTATGTAAGGAGTGTGGTAAAAGTTTTACTCAAAGTAGTAATCTGACAGTACACCTGAGAATTCACACAAAGGAAAGACCATTTGTATGTAAGGAGTGTGGTAAAAGTTTTACTCAAAGTAATGGTCTGAAAGGACACATGAGAATTCACACAATGGAAAGACCCTTTGTGTGTAAGGAGTGTGGTAAATGTTTTATTCAAAGTAATAATCTGACAGTACACCTGAGAATTCACACAAATGAAAGACCATTTATATGTAAGGAGTGTGGTAAAAGTTTTACTCAGAGTTTTCATTTGAAAATACACATGAAAAGCCACACAAATGAAAGACTATTTTTATGTGAAATGTGCGGTAAAAGTTTTACTCAAAGTAGTACTTTGAAAGTACACATGAGAATCCACACAAAAGAAAGACCATTTGTATGTAAGGAATGTGGTCAAAGTTTTGCTCATAGTGGTGCTTTCAAAGTACACATGAGAATTCACACAAATGAAAGACCCTTTGTGTGTAAGGAGTGTGGTAAAAGTTTTACTCAAAGTGGTGCTTTGAAAGTACACATGAGAATCCACACAAAAGAAAGACCATTTGTATGTAAGGTGTGTGGTAAAAGTTTTACTCAAAGTGGTGCTTTGAAAGTACACATGAGTACCCACACAACAAGTAAAAGGCCATTTGTATGTAAGGAATGTGGTCAAAGTTTTGCTCATAGTGGTGCTTTCAAAGTACACATGAGAATTCACACAAATGAAAGACCCTTTGTGTGTAAGGAGTGTGGTAAAAGGTGTGTTCATATGGGTAATCTGAGGGTACACATGAGAATCCACACAAAAGAAAGACCATTTGTATGTCACATGTGTGGTAAAAGTTTTACTCATAGTGGTACTTTGAAAGTACACATGAGAATCCACACAAAAGAAAGACCATTTGTATGTAAGGTGTGTGGTAAAAGTTTTACTCATAGTGGTACTTTGAAAGTACACATGAGTACCCACACAAGAAGTAAAAGGCCATTTGTATGTGAGTAGTGGTCAAAGTTGTATACATGATAGTGATAATACACATAGACATATATAGGGGAACTGTAGGGAATTTAACAAATTGAGTTTAAAGGTGGTGCCATAACTACCACATTTCCTGTTTATAGCATTATTAACTGCATATAATGATAAATATTACAATAGATAGTAGATAGCTTATTTACTTGTTGGCCGAGAGAACCAACTGATCAAAGATGGTTTGGATAGTTATGACTTTATGCCACCCTCCCAATCACTAAGGCAGTTTGCACAACATGGTAAAAGATTTACTTGGATGGATCAAATTCCCTCATTATTGAAAATACATTAATAGTAGTAGAGGATAAAGTGCTTAAAATATATTTCAAATATTCAAGGAAATTACAACACTTTATGAAAGGACATTTTCATACTTGAACATTATGAATTTGAACCTGTCCCCATTTCATCCATTTGACAGATTTCAAGATGGACAGCTATGGATGTAGCAACAATGTAGACTTTATCCGTTGTGTATCATTTATAAGGTGTGTGGTTAAAATCTAACTCAATTGCATAATCTGCAAGGACATATTATAATCTACATAATGATTGACTCTTTGTATGTAAGGATACTTTAATTTTTACTCTCAAAATTCATCTGAAAGTACACAAGACTTTCACACATACTCCACCAAATTGTCTGTGGCTACACTTAGCCCTAGTAGCAAGTCCAGTGCTCTAATAGTGTTCCCTCATTGCTTATATAAAATGACAAACCACTCAACTGGACAAACTGACATGTTATACTGTATTGTGAATTGCAAAGACAGAAGGCTTCCCACAATGGAAATCATTTTTAGCACAACTGAACTGATAAGGTTCAGTAGTGCTATAGTCATCGCTAATTGTCTGTGTGTGTGTGTGTGTGTGTGTGTGTGTGTGTGTGTGTAAACAACTTAAAGTCAAAAACTACTGGACCGATTGCTTTGATATTTGGTGGTCATGTTACTTTGGGTGTCTAGTTGGGAAATCATTCAAATGAAAATGATGGCATGGGTGTAAAAATGTGATTTTTGGTCAAAAAACTACTTGCCAGATTTGGCTGAAATTTGCGTGAAACATTCTTTAGGGTGTTTTTACTAAGAATTGTTCATAATATGATGGTCCCATCAGTGATATGCCAATTAGGGCCAAAATGTGTGTTTTTGGTCAAAAAACTATCATTTCAAAACCACTGAGCAGATTGGGCTGAAATTTAATGGGAATGCATCTAGGGATGCATGGACAAAGAAATGTTAAGCATACAACGATTCCATGAGTGATATGCAAATTAGGTGTACAAATATTTTGGTCAAAAACATATCCCAAAAAGTCCTTGGTCAGTGAGTCTGAAACTTGCTGAGATGTTTCTGAAAGTGTTACTTCACAGATTTCCTTCAAAACATTTTGACAAAATTGGCTCTAACAACCATGACTACGCCCTTAGCAACCAAATCGCAGTATATTTTGGTTAAATAGCAACATCTGGTAGGTGAGTAAACATTTAAAAATGTATGCAAATATCCCTAGCAACCATGACCACGCCCATAGTAATAGCCAAGCGGTCGTATATTTCACAGAGAACAGCGAATGATAGACAATTGAATAAACATTCAAAACGTATGTAAATGTGCCTAGCAACAAGACCACGTCCATAGGAACAGCCAAATGATCATGTATTTTGCGAAGGTAACAACAGTAATTGAAAGACAAATGAATAGACATTTAAAAAACGTAGCAACTGCCAAATAATCACAAGATTAATAGACAATTGAATAAACATTCAAAAAATTGTGTCAATTTGCCTAGAAACATACCGCAAAGATAAACAAAAGTTGGAAGACAAGTAAATAAACATTCAAATGATCACATTTATTGTGAAGATAACAATGGGGATTAATAGACAATTGAATAAATACAAAAAAAATGTATTTAAAAAATGTATGTAAATTTGCCTAGCAACAAGACCACGCCAATAGCAACAGCTAAATGAGCTTGTATATTGCAAAGGTAATATCAGGAATTCAAATTCATACACAGGTGAACAAAATCATGCAAACAGGTATGCAAATACATCTAGCAACATGACTACGTCTATAGCAACATCCAAAGGATTGCATATATTACAAAGGTAGCAACATGGTTTGATAGGCAACTGGATTCAGCAAATGAACACCTATTGTTAGCATGGACTAGCATATGGATAATCATTGTAAAAAAATGTACAGTTGTGCTACAACGCCATATTTTTTAAAGGAGCGTTGTTAAAGTTATTTTTAAGTTTTACGTTGAAATTTTAATACAGAATACCTTTGCAAAATACAAAGTTAGTGAAGATAAATGTATAGACCATGATGTAAGTGTTACTTGTATTGGAAAATAAGTTGTGATAATTTGAGAAAATAAATGCGTCTGTTCAAATGAAAGTATGTATATACATAATTGAAAATATGTATGTATGTATGTATGCATGCATGTATGTATGTATGTATGTATGTATGTATGTATGTATATATGAAAGTATGTATGTATGTATGTATGTATGTATGTGTGTGTATATATATGTATATATGTATGTATGTATGTATACACATACATGTATGCATACATACATACATACATGACTTGGCTACTTGCGTGGCTCCTTTTTTTCACTGTGCTGTAAACCTACCTAAGTGTAACCATCATTTCTATTCACAGAATGACCTTAAAATTAGTAGTGCCATGCACAGTAGTTATAGACTTGTTCATGTGACATTGAGAGAAAACCAAAAACATTCATCTTTTTCATCCGATTTCGACCAACGTTTTTGAATCACCTTGTAATGTAACTGAGGTTGCATTCTCTTGTAAGTAAATAAAGTAACTGGTATTATAACGTCGTATGTAAGACCAAAAGTACAGTAACTGGTACTATAACGTCGTATGTAAGCCCAAAAGTACAGTAACTGGTACTAACGTCGTATGTAAGCCCAAAAGTACAGTAACTGGTACTATAACGTCGTATGTAAGCCCAAAAGTACTGGTACTATAACGTCGTATGTAAGCCCAAAAGTACAGTAACTGGTACTATAACGTCGTATGTAAGCCCAAAAGTACAGTAACCAGTACTACAACGTCGTATGTAAGCCCAAAAGTAAAGTAACCGGTACTAGTGTCGTGTGTAAGCCCAAAAGTAAAGTAACTGATACTAACGTCGTTTGTAAGCCCAAAAGTGAAAGTAACTGGTACTAACGTCGTATGTAAGCCCAAAAGTACAGTAACTGGTACTAACGTTGTATGTAAGCCCAAAAGTGAAAGTAACCGGTACTAACGTCGTATGTAAGCCCAAAAGTAAAGTAACTGGTACTAACGTCGTATGTAAGCCCAAAAGTAAAGTAACTGGTACTAACGTCGTATGTAAGCCCAAAAGTAAAGTAACTGGTACTAACGTTGTATGTAAGCCCAAAAGTAAAGTAACTGGTACTAACGTCGTATGTAAGCCCAAAAGTAAAGTAACTGGTACTAACGTTGTATGTAAGCCCAAAAGTACAGTAACTGGTACTAACGTTGTATGTAAGCCCAAAAGTAAAGTAACTGGTACTAACGTCGTATGTAAGCCCAAAAGTAAAGTAACTGGTACTAACGTCGTATGTAAGCCCAAAAGTAAAGTAACTGGTACTAACGTCGTATGTAAGCCCAAAAGTAAAGTAACTGGTACTAACGTCGTATGTAAGCCCAAAAGTAAAGTAACTGGTACTAACGTCGTATGTAAGCCCAAAAGTACAGTAACTGGTACTAACGTTGTATGTAAGCCCAAAAGTACAGTAACTGGTACTAACGTCGTATGTAAGCCCAAAAGTACAGTAACTGGTACTAACGTCGTATGTAAGCCCAAAAGTAAAGTAACTGGTACTAACGTTGTATGTAAGCCCAAAAGTACAGTAACTGGTACTAACGTTGTATGTAAGCCCAAAAGTACTGTAACTGGTACTAACGTTGTATGTAAGCCCAGAAGTAAAGTAATAGGTACTATCACGTCGTATGTAAGCCCAAAAGTACAGTTACTGGTACTAACGTCGTATGTAAGCCCAAAAGTACAGTAACTGGTACTAACGTTGTATGTAAGCCCAAAAGTAAAGTAATTGGTACTATAACGCCGTATGTAAGCCCAAACGTAAAGTAACTGGTACTAACGTCGTATGTAAGCCCAAAAGTACAGTAACTGGTACTAACGTTGTATGTAAGCCCAAAAGTACAGTAACTGGTACTAACGTTGTATGTAAGCCCAAAAGTAAAGTAATTGGTACTATAACGCAGTATGTAAGCCCAAAAGTAAAGTAACTGGTACTAATGTCGTATATAAGCCCAAAAGTACAGTTACTGGTACTATCACGTCGTATGTAAGCCCAAAAGTAAAGTAACTGGTACTAATGTCGTATGTAAGCCCAAAAGTACAGTAACTGGTACTAACGTCGTATGTAAACCCAAAAGTACAGTAACTGGTACTAACGTTGTATGTAAGCCCAAAAGTACATTAACTGGTACTATCACGTCGTATGTAAGCCCAAAAGTACAGTTACTGGTACTAACGTCGTATGTAAGCCCAAAAGTACAGTAACTGGTACTAACGTTGTATGTAAGCCCAAAAGTAAAGTAATTGGTACTATAACGCCGTATGTAAGCCCAAACGTAAAGTAACTGGTACTAACGTCGTATGTAAGCCCAAAAGTACAGTAACTGGTACTAACGTTGTATGTAAGCCCAAAAGTACAGTAACTGGTACTAACGTTGTATGTAAGCCCAAAAGTAAAGTAATTGGTACTATAACGCAGTATGTAAGCCCAAAAGTAAAGTAACTGGTACTAATGTCGTATATAAGCCCAAAAGTACAGTTACTGGTACTATCACGTCGTATGTAAGCCCAAAAGTAAAGTAACTGGTACTAATGTCGTATATAAGCCCAAAAGTAAAGTAACTGGTACTAACGTCGTATGTAAGCCCAAAAGTAAAGTAATTGGTACTATAACGCCGTAAGTAAGCCCAAAAGTAAAGTAACTGGTACTAACGTCGTATGTAAGCCCAAAAGTACAGTAACTGGTACTATCACGTCGTATGTAAGCCCAAAAGTACAGTAACTGGTACTAACGTTGTATGTAAGCCCAAAAGTACAGTAACTGGTACTATCACGTCGTATGTAAGCCCAAAAGTACAGTAACTGATACTAATGTCGTATGTAAGCCCAAAAGTAAAGTAACTGGTACTAACGTCGTATGTAAGCCCAAAAGTAAAGTAACTGGTACTAACGTCGTATGTAAGCCCAAAAGTAAAGTAACTGGTACTAACGTTGTATGTAAGCCCAAAAGTAAAGTAACTGGTAGTAACGTCGTATGTAAGCCCAAAAGTAAAGTAACTGGTACTAACGTCGTATGTAAGCCCAAAAGTAAAGTAACTGGTACTAACGTCGTATGTAAGCCCAAAAGTACAGTAACTGGTACTATCACGTCGTATGTAAGCCCAAAAGTACAGTAACTGGTACTAACGTCGTATGTAAGCCCAAAAGTAAAGTAACTGGTACTAACGTCGTATGTAAGCCCAAAAGTAAAGTAACAGGTACTAACGTTGTATGTAAGCCCAAAACTTGAGTACAGTAACTGATACTAACGTCGTATGTAAGCCCAAAAGTACAGTAACTGGTACTAACGTCGTATGTAAGCCCAAAAGTACAGTAACTGGTACTATCACGTCGTATGTAAGCCCAAAAGTACAGTAACTGATACTAATGTCGTATGTAAGCCCAAAAGTAAAGTAACTGGTACTAACGTTGTATGTAAGCCCAAAAGTAAAGTAACTGGTACTAACGTTGTATGTAAGCCCAAAAGTACAGTAACTGATACTAACGTCGTATGTAAGCCCAAAAGTACAGTAACTGGTACTAACGTCGTATGTAAGCCCAAAAGTACAGTAACTGATACTAACGTCGTATGTAAGCCCAAAAGTACAGTAACTGGTACTAACGTCGTATGTAAGCCCAAAAGTAAAGTAACTGGTACTAACGTCGTATGTAAGCCCAAAAGTAAAGTAACTGGTACTAACGTCGTATGTAAGCCCAAAAGTAAAGTAACTGGTACTAACGTTGTATGTAAGCCCAAAAGTACAGTAACTGGTACTAACGTCGTATGTAAGCCCAAAAGTACAGTAACTGATACTAACGTCGTATGTAAGCCCAAAAGTACAGTAACTGGTACTAACGTCGTATGTAAGCCCAAAAGTACAGTAACTGGTACTAACGTTGTATGTAAGCCCAAAAGTAAAGTAATAGGTACTATCACGTCGTATGTAAGCCCAAAAGTAATGTAACTGGTACTAACCTCGCGAATTAGCTGTGCATAGTATGGCGTTTGCCATCATTTTAAATCTGCCTGCCTACTGCCCTATCTTCATAATTTATATAGCAGTCTCTATTTCGCCGCACGTTTGCAAAAGTTCCCTCGGTCTCTCAGTAGTCTCTTTCAATACGCGTACAACTATATATCATGCCAACAGTGTCCTATGACACACACAATAACTAGGAGAATCGAAAGAGCAGGTGTTTACAATGTGGAGAAATATCCACGATGCGAGTGGTGAATTGCGAGGAACAAGTGGTGAAATATACCACTTGCGAGTGCCGAATGTTACCCTTGTTTAAATGTCCCATTATTTTTATCTTCTGAAATCCAATCATAAATTTTCACGCTGGGATAATAATAAACATTGTTTACTTGTGTTGTAACGATACTTAAAATTGGCCCTATAAAACTAAAAAACACACGCTGATAACACTGAGTTTAGTTTTGCATGAATTTAGCATGCAATGAACATTAGTTGATAGAATTTAATTCAAACTTTAAATAGTCCAATTTTCCTATTTTAAAGTGTCAAAAAATAATTCCATGAGTGAGCAAGTTTTTCCAACGTGATATTAGAGCATAATGTAAAATTGTGAGAGGAAAAATGGTAGTGAATATAACTTATTAGTACCACTTATAATACAGATTCGAACTCGTGATTAATGCATCATCGAGAAAAAAAATAACCGTGGATATGGGCGTGTATATTGCCATCGAAACCGACAACATTTCATGCGGTCCAGATCCGTTTCTTTACACTACTCGCTGAACATTTTAAATTTGAACGTGAACGTGAACGTTAATAAGATGTACAAATTTAAAAGTGTCCAACAATAATAAACATACATCTTATCAATACGTCCCATTCGCCGCCAAAATTTGAAACTCTGGAACAGTTACGTTAATATTCTCGCACACTCGAGCTGATTTTTCTTCCTCTGGTATGGCACATTCTGAACGGTGCCGTAAAAGAGGGTGTGGTTTGCGACAATGTTACTTTAAAGGATATAAACTTCCTTTTCTTGACGTGCTCGCACTCGCCGCAATTCATATCAAAAGTTTTCGCAAGAATCTCGTTTCCTATGATATCCTTATCATCACATGATCAAGTAGGGATTCTACGAATGGACGTGAACTTGGGATCATTACCACAAACATTAATTGATCCTTGTTAATATAATCTTTCCTTGACAACTTGAGCATTTTGTTGCCATCCCGTCGCCCTCCCAAAAACAATTTCGATTTCTTTAGTTTCGATGTAATCCTGCACACACAATTCGTGTATCTGTGCATCACACACTTTGATTTTTGTGCCAAATGATGGAGAATCTATAAATTAAACTTTAATTTCGTATTACTTTAAGCAGTGAATTATTTGCACTTTAATAATACCGTTCAAAAAACATTCATTGAATCCAGAAAAAATGTACACGAATGCGTGTTTCATTACGATGTCTTATTATTTTATGTTGAAATGAAAGCCCCGTTTTTATATTGCAAATGAACTAGTTACAGTACAATCGTGTAACTTTTCAATGACGTGTGACATGATGTACGTGTAATATAATATAGCAGACTAAATACCCATAAGTCTGTGCGCGCATGCTGCAAAGCGTGATTGACTCTCACATTACAACATGGCTGACAGCGACGATAGCGGCCAGCCGAGAAAAAGGAAATTGGTTAGTCCGAGTTCAAGTGGGGACAGTTCCTTCATATCGCCACGAAAACAATACAAATTTCGTCCCAGTACAACGCCTGGATGCCTTTTCGGCGGAAATACATTATCCAACGCCGGCTCCTCGACGTCATCATCTAAGGCCACCGTTCGTCGTCCTTCAACTTGTACTTGGGGACTAGCTCACTCTAATCGGTTAAATTTCAAGACAGTCCAAATTGCAACAGAGCCGGAGACTGTTTTCACTGGTGATTTAAAAAAAGCGCTACAGGAAGAATTGGTACGTGTGCTGTTGGAGCCCTTGCCGGGCCATGATGGTGATTTGGTGGAGGCACCAAATATTGTGAACAACGCCATTAGAAAAAGACTGTGCACTGCCACAGGTACATATATTGTACACATACAGTTTTTAAATTATCACTCTCGGCCATGCTTTCGTGTATGTAACTGCACTGACTTAATAATGCATGCTAACTTAAAAAAGAAACATATACAGTTTAATCATTTGCAACACTTGTTTTGTACATGTGTATATTTTCACTGAAACCGTGGAAGTATAACTTTCCATGCTGAAACCAATCAGATTGCTTGTGACATCACAGCCATTCACAGTCAATATTAGCCACATTTTTCATTTTATGCAATTGGTATGCGATTGATTTGTGATGTCCTTGACATCAACTCTTAGTATCAACACCAGAAAGATGTAATTTCTGATTTCATAAAAGAGACATCTTTGTTTGTATCGACTGGAAGTAGCATTGTTTAGTATGATTGACATGGTGTCACAAATATTCTCATTTATTCTGGAAGCCTGAATTGATGGAGGGCTCAGCTTGATGGTATCAGTTAGGACCTTAAATAAGACCCAGGCCTTTGATCTTGACAAATGTGTTGAAGCTAAACACCACACCCTTCAAGAAAACAAAAAAATCAATACTAACTTTTTTCTTCAATGAAGACTTGGTTTCAAATATCAAACAGTGCAGTTGGAGTGATTTAAGTTTGTCTTAAAAAAAAATTGTCAAATTTGTCTCTGCAGAAAAAGATCCTGTTGTAGAGTATGTGCAAGCCTTGGTTGAAGATATGAGAAAAAGGAAGATTAAAGTTAAGAATGCATCTGAGAAAGAGGTTCAAGCCTTCAAAGTAAGTAACAGTTATACATGTAGGATTCATGGAAATGTCTGTTTGTCTATTTATGTGTGTTTGCATGTGTATGTGTGATTGATTGACTCAAAAAGTCTAATGGCTATATATACATACAGCTCCAATGTGTGTGTGTGTGTGTATATATATATATATATATATATATATATATATATATATATATATATATATATATATATATATATATATATATATATATATATATATATATATATATATGTATGTATATACACACACACACACACACACACATATATATATATATATATATATATATATATATATATATATATATATATATATATATATATATATATTGGAGCTGTATGTAGTTTTTGTATTCTGAAACTCTTTCTTGGTTGTAACTCGTAGTTTCACACATGGTGCGATCATCAGACAACTGACTTCTACTCTCTGGGTAGACTTTATATAGTGTGTAGACAATAGGAGTGTCATAACTATTGTTTATGTGTTGTGTGCAGGTGGTAGGTTGATGTTGATTTCATAAGATTTACGAAACCGAAAAAATACTAGCAGCGATGGGTAGAAGGGCCAAACAGACGGCCATCCTGACCCAATATCAACTACGGCTCGAACAGAGAATTTTTGAAAATAAGAAGAAATGTCAGAGTTTGTTTGAGAGAAAGATTTACCAGCCCAACTAATGAAAAAAAGATGTGAACCTTTTTTGGTCATTGTCAGATCGATGACACATGAATTCAAAAGATAATTAAATTTAAACATCACACAAACCAAAGTCGGGGACACTGTTGAAATCTGTTGATAAATTGGAAGACTGAGGGGGGGGGGGGGGGGGTCACTGAAATTACATTCTAGATCAGATAGTTGTTTTGAAGTGCCCTTCTTCGGATCATGACTTTTAAAGTCTGGGTCTTGGTCAACTCAAGGTTAGTCCTGCTTGCAGCAAATTGGATTATTTTTAGATTGGATTCCAACAGACATATCAAGGCCCGATGTCAAGTTTACTCTGATGTTTGCCGCAGTTGTGTGTCCTTCCCTCTCTATTGTCTATGCTTGCAGACGATACACACATTCCATTCAACACTGTCCTGAAAAGAAGAATGTACTGATCCTATCCTATCTCACCTACGAGTGTAGAAATGCGCTGGCATACCCAATGATAAAATATTAGCAATCGATAAAGTATGTACACATCTTACATCTCTTTTTCAATAGCAGCTGCCTCTTAGAATGCACAAAAAAGTGTTGAAACAACAACATTTCCAGTTCTGACTAATTCAAACAGCTGAAGTTGGATCATGACATCCCATAGTGCATTGTACATGTACGTAAGAATGATATATGAGTGATTACGGGTAAATTCTAAATAATCAATTTATTGATAATATTAGGACACTTATTGTAGTAGTTACCAGCATTTCTGGTAAGCCCAGGTTTCTTGGCTGGTTCTTCGCAGGACGGAATAGGGTGGGGACAACTAAATCTGTATGCAAGTAGGACAAGACTATGTCAAGGTGAAAGTTGCGTACTGTCTTGTTGAGGGAAACGAGCATATTTTTTGTATAAATGAACACACCAAATTTTGGTAACATGCTCTTCAGGTTAGGCTCTTTCAAATTGTCAATAACAATTTACGGTTGTAGTTGGTCACAAACGGCAGTATTATTTTCAGGCGAATGCATTGACTTCCATATAAACAACATGGCCACTCCAGATAGCTTTACCCACCTGACAACTGTAGGATATTTACATATGTCATGAAATGTAGCAAGAGACAGAAAATCCACTATTGTTCAATACCTCAAGTTGTCCAAATATTTTTTCTTGTTTTACCTGTGTATGTACATGTATTGATGAATTCCACATATTTGTTGTGTATTCTTATAACACAGGACTATATGAAAATGCAGTGCCAAGAGAAGTCCAGGACTATTAAACCGAGTAAACTCTCAGAAGGAACTATTAAACATTTTCAAAAAAGCTTTCGACATATCTTTACCATGTGTGCACTGAATAGACCATCAGAATTGGAGCTTGATCACTTGATTTATAATGTGATGTTCTTGATTCAAGAGAAGGAGGGATGGCATGAGGATTTCATGATATGGTAAGATAATGTTAGTTGAGACATTATTTGTATGGAGTATAGCTAGCTAGTGTGACATGTCTATACATGTACATGTCTTGATATGATTTCTTCAAGCATATAATGATGAAAGCGCTTAATAATAAGAGTCCCCACCAGACGTAGTCCATTTGTCCGTAGGAGTCATTTCTCAGACATGACTGAACTGATTTCTCTCAAATTTGGTACAAGGACAATACACTATAGAATTCATATGCACATGAATTTTTGAAAATGATTGCATCAGAGATATTGATTTGAGGTAAAAAAAAAAAAAAAATAAATAAATATCTTTTGATAAAAAAAAGATAAAAGCTAAACTCCAAAAGTACTGGGTAGATTGACATGAAATTTAGTGGCAACATTCTTAGGGGTAATGTTTTATGGATTTGATCAAAACATGATGATGATTTTCCAATGATATGAAAATTAGGGCTAGAAATGAGTCTTCTTGATCAAAAATGTCTAATTCCAAAACTACTCATCAGATAAGGCTAAAATTTGATGGAATGCATCTAGGAATGTATGGACAAACTAACATTAAGCCAAAAAAAAAATGATACCGTGAGTGATATGCAAGTTAGGTGTAAAAATGTTAATTTTTGGTTAAAAAAACCTTACATCTCCGAAAGTATTTGGCCAGTAAGTCTGAAACTTGGTGAGATGTCTATGAAAGTGTTATTTTGCAGATTTTACAAAATTGACGTTAACAACCATGACTGCGCCCTTAGCAACAAACAAACCACAGTATGTTTTGGTCCAAATGAAAACATCATCTGGTTGGCAATTGAGTAACAATTCAAAAAATATATGCAAATACCCTATCAAACATGAAGACACCCATAGCAACAGCCAAAGAGTGCTGTATTTTACAAAGATAAGGAGGATTCATAGGCAAGTGAACAAAGTTTTAAAACATGCATAAAAATATGCCTAGCAACCATGACCACATCCTTAGCAACAAGAAAATGGGAGAAGATTCTTTTCAAATAATGCTTTTTTTGTGTGCTGCAGTCTAAAATGGTTTACCAGGCAGTTATTTTGTTATATTAATATGCACAAAGTCATTACACAGACACAGCAGCTGTTGTGTTATAAAAATTTATGTTGGAACCCATTTGCTGACATTGGCATGTCATTGTCAATTTGCAATGGCACCTAACCCAGATAAGAACTGTTACAATCAAAATGATAACCAACACCACCACAAGTGTGAGGACTGTGACATCTACAGTGAATTGTTGACAAAGAAATTTTGCACAATTTATATTAAATCAACTTATTTTCTGGGAACTTTTGTTGAAATGTGTGAGCCTATCATTCGTAAGAACAGCATGATCTCATTAGCAATACAACAGAATTTGTTTGCAAATGTGCATTTATGGTCAAAGAGTCACTTTTGAAAAATTACTAAACTTTACTAATGTAGTATCAATTTCTTGACAGTAAACGTGATGAAACAAGAGTACATTTTGACATCTGTGGATCACATGTGACATCTGAAACAAACATTCTATGGAAGTATAAAAATGATGTTTGTGATGATGAAGATCTTATAACTGCTTCCAATGGTTTCCCAGTTGTATTAAGTGAGGTATGTATTGTTTGTTCTTCCAATCTATTCCAATGTACATGGACCTCATATGTACACGTACACATGCATGTAAGGATGCGTGTACATATTTGTCAGTTCCTGTCTGTCTGTGTGTACATGAATGACCTAAGTAAAAAACTGCAAGGTTTGTTGTCATGATATTTGATGAGAACATTACTATACTTATAAAGTCAAGTTGGTTATTGATCAAATGAACATACTGGTACTAAAGTCATTGTCATGCAATGAGTATTAAACAAATTAGGTCTTTTTTGTTGTTGTAAAAACTGAGGTGATAGAAATAATTGAGTGAGGGTGTTTCTTTTGACATACTACATGTCTAAATACAACTAAGAAGAATTGCTGACAGGATTGTGCTATAGTATAATAAGTGATTTAGGAATTTAGCCTGAAAGTGAATTAATGAATGAATGCTTTATTAGCCCCAATGGGCAAGGCCTGAGGGGTTTCTAAATTGGGATCTGTATGTCCATGATACATGTATGTTGATCTGTTAGACTGTCACTGTGTACACTCATATCTCCTGATTGCTTAAGCCAGTATCAACCAACCTAAAATTATGCAGTTGTCAAATACTATGGTACAAATACATTGTATGCATGACACTTCAACCAACCTATTTCAGTTGTCAAATACTATGGTTCACATATGCACGACACTTCATTTTGTAATTCTTTCAACAAAAAGGCAACCACATTTGTCATAAAAATTCACCTTCGACCCATTATCTTATGAAGCCTACCGGTAACCCGTAAAGACCCCATTGAAGTGTCTTTCCTCATACTATCAGTGATGACCTTAGTAATGACATGTTGACCTTTGACTGTGACTGTCAGCTGTTTGGCCAAAGAGCCATGATATTGTCAAAGTGTGTACAGTTTGTGCACATCTCTGATAGTCATGGAACATTTGAAATGTCATACTTGAATTGTAAATGCACACATGTTTAATTATTAAAAGATTTCTTGTACTAAGTTCATTCAGGATAAGTGTGTGACATTGAAACAATGTTTTCATTTGACTATACACTTATACAATGTATATCTTCTTTTCATGTGTTTTAACAGAACAAAAGCCAACTTTTTGAGAGAGCAAAAGAAAGTATCAGGTCAACTGGATTCGGTGTCTCGAAGACAACATCTACTCATAAGAAAATCGCACAGGTTATTGGGCAGTGTGTCAGTATTGCAGATAGATCTCCATTTGAAACGGATGATTATAAGATTGTGTATCATGTTTCTCTTATGGGTGCATCCCAGCTTGTTGTCACCCGTACACACGTTGCTAAGAGTACACTTAAAGAAATTAAAGGAGACTGTGAGATGCCTAAGCAAAATGATTTGTCTCCGTCATATGTGTTTGAAGCATCTTTTCCAATTCACAATAATCTCTCATATGTTTTCTTTTTTGTGTACACATCACTTTCAATATTAGGTAAACTTTCACATATGGTGTTCCATCCTGTACCCAGGAGTCAAATACATGTTCCCAGTGCTCATGTGAAAAGGAAAAGCATTTTTAAAAGGAAAGCATCTTGTAAGGATAAAAAGTGAGATACATACTACATGTATGTGTTTATGCACATGTGATTCTAATGTAAAAGGTATACATGTCAAATATCATTGATGTGTGATGAATGGTTTTTGATGTATTTTTTAAATTTCATCCAGAATTCGATCTACTTGCTGAATATTTTTGAGTGGCAGTTGTTTGACATGGTACAGTGGATGCTTCTTCAATCTGACTGATATTTAAAATGGGTGGTCGATGTCACATGAATGAGATGAATTATCACATGATGATGAATATCAGTCAGTCTCAAGTGTCCAAGATAAGATGTGAAACTGCTCACATTAAAGGGGATTTTGAATTGAAATTCAATTTTAAATTAACTTGTTGAATATTTAGAACAAATACATCAAAGCCAAATTTTTGTGTGAGTTACACCTTCATCAACAACAAAATAACGCAACAGTAGTAGTAAATTGTATCCAACTTGAATTTTGTTCAGTTATTTTAATACAGTATGGAATGTGTTTTCAAAAAGACATTAACAATGAATAAATTATATATATATTATTTATATTATTATCATATATATAACATTTTATTACACCGATTGCATAATAGATTTGGCTTCACGGGCTCAGCCTTGAAGTGGTATTGTTCCTATTTGATTGGTCGATTCCAATCTGTGAGTATTGGATCAGTCGTGTCAAAGGCACATCTCTCGATTGTGCCCCCCCCCCCCCCGGGGCTCTGTCCTCAGACCTGTTTTGTTCACGCTTTACATAGCCCCTTTGGAGGATGTCATAATCCGTCATGGTGTAAATTGTGTCATGTATGCGGACGATTCCCAACTGCGTGTGAGGATGGATGACTGGGTTCCGACTTCAGTGATTGAGTTGTGCACTAGTGAAGTCAGCGTGATAATTAGTCTTGGTGCTAGACGTTCGGGCTTTCTTTCGATACTAAAAGCGAATGAAGTTTGTAGTGAGGGCTTGCCCGATGTACCATCCTCAACAATAGTAATGTTACATCCTCGATAGCAATGTTCGGTCGTGTGTCGTATTTTATCGGAAGAACATCCGAGGTCTAGCAGATAGACTACGTGATAATGTGCTTTCTTAATGACTGTAAAACATAAATTGTGCATGTTTTAGCCCCACTCCCAGACACAGTCCGACGGGAGTTACAACGTTGGGTCCCGTCTATCCGTCCGTACATTTATCTCTAATATGTATGAGTCGATTTCAACCAAACCTGGTACAAATGACAACTGCTATTAGTGTCAATATACACGTTACTTGGTTTTGCAGTTGTCGCGGCAACAGTAAAGTGTCGGTCATATTTGTCGGGAAAATGCACATTTTGGTCTCAGTTATCAATGGTGAACTTTCCAGTGACACAATGACCTACGACCTTGACCTTCATCCTCGAGGTCAAACAGCCATATAACTGTCAAAGCACGTATGTACAAGAGTCTGCCAAGCTTGAGAGTGGTCCGGGTTGCTAATTAATAATCATGAATAATTTGCTTAGTTAATCTTCCCGAAAAAATTAATTGTACAATCAAATATATTCTTTGTATTGAAAATGTAATCAAAATAGCCAATTAATAAAAAGTTAAAGCCTAATTTTCTTTCTTCGCAAATTAAAATCATAATCACAATCTTTGCACAATCTTCAATATTTTTTTTTTCATTCAAAGACTTCGATTAGTTTTCCCAGAAAACAAGTAGAGTTTCAATCTCTAAAAAGTTGACGTGCATTAACGCACTGGTATTTTGCGTTCCGCCGAAGTCTCGCCACACACGAGACTAGCTGTATATTTACCTTCCTGTCGTGATGGTTGTGACGTCATTACCCGACATTTTGGAAGATACATGTCTTGATCATTGAGTATCTGAATGTACTTTATGCAATGACAAACGACAACTTAAAAGTGTTTTCAGAGTAATATTACACTAAAATCAAATGATCGGACACAAGGACTGCACTTCATGAAAGGGTTTATGAAATTGTTATTACTTTTTAGTGACTATGAGGAATGGTAGTCAAAAGTCGACAAACAATACATTGGCCATATGTTACGGTAACAGGTGTTAGTGCATAGCAATGTACGGTGGTCAGATCACACCCCAATCTGATTAAAATCCGATGTGGTGAAAGCGGCTAGATGTCCTTATTTACCTCTATTCATCGTGTTGTGACGTTTGTTTTGTTCGGAGTGATCGCCGCCTTCCCACGAAGGCGGCGATCACTCCGAACAAAACAAACGTCACAACACGATGAATAGAGGTAAATAAGGACATCTAGCCGCTTTCACCACATCGGATTTTAATCAGATTGATCACACCCTATCTTTATAAAGTATTTGTCATAATTGTTGGTAATGGTCGTCGACATTCTTCTTTTCTTGATTGTTTTGTTTTTTGTCAAATAATATGCATTTGTGGGCGGAAAACTGAGGCTACAATGAGCGAGCAACACAAGGGGAGGGACTGTCGGCAGCCTCTAAGTTTAGGTCGGCAATTCTGAGCTGAATGCTGTATGTATATCATGCACATGTCTTATTTGCGTGGCCCAATCTCAACTTGATTTAAAGTCAGATACCGACTTTGGGCAAACTTTACTTAGTTTTGTTTTTGGGTTTCCAAAGTTATCTACACATTTCATGAATTGTGCAGTTTCATGGATTGGGTGTAATATATATATATATATATATATATATATAACTATTACGCTCTACCACTGCGGTATAGAGCAATATCTTAGCAGATTGATACTCATTGAGTGTTACACACACACACACACACATATATATATATATATATATATATATATATATATATATATATATATATATATATATATATATAGATAGATAGATAGATAGATAGATAGATAGATAGATAGATAGATAGATAGATAGATAGATAGATAGATAGATAGATAGATAGATAGATAGATAGATAGATAGATGTAATATATGTGTGTGTGTTTGTGTGTGTGTGTGTGTGTGTGTGTGATAAAGGAAATGTTGCTAAGACTGGATAATTCGGAGAAATGTATAAATATATGTAAAACTCAGTCCAAAATACTGTATATTATTGCGACGTTTCGGGTAAATACCCTTCAACTAGGCAGGCAGTGGCATTGACAATTAAAATTGTCTGTACAGATTATTATAATATATATTCTTGAAAACTTATTTCAAAGCATTCGAATTTACGAACTGGTTATCATGAAAGGTAACCTTTAAGAAAATATCCATGCACTTATCACAACAAAAAGATGATTAACAACTTACCATCAGTTTTTATGTCGTCCAGGTTATCGTCCAACTCTAGTGTTGCTTTAGAAAGTCGGTAGTAGTCTTTTTGAATACGCGTGTTGAGTCCCAGGCCATGAAATTTGCTACATTATTCATCTCACTTTCCCACAGGTTCGATATCTGTGAGGTCGTAGTAATATAATGTGCTGACTGACTTCCATTAAGAGCTGCCTGTTTATATTGGTACCTTTAGATGAATATCAAAATTTGATTGCCGTGCATACTTACATAAAATTATGATACTTGTTTTTATTGTAATTTTAGAATGAACTACATATGACACATATAACTGCATTTAACACGACAAAAAAGATTTAACTAAAAGTGAACGAAATTCATGAACATGCCATTAGACTAACAAAACGTTTATCATACCAACATCGGTAACATTCTTTCCATGACCTTTAGATTGCTCAACATTAATGGGGACACAAGTTTAATATCTTCTCACCAATTGCAAGTTGAGTTTTAGTGTGTTCGTTCACAAGTCCTTACATTCTAGCTGTATCTATGGTACTTATCGGCGTATGAACTAACAGTTACGAAGCATGCAATGGGACCAATGTTACTATTGCTACCATGACCCTTACATGTCTGCACTGATGGGGACAAAGAAAATAAACTTGAATCTGTTTCAAATAAAAACAAAACTTGTGCCGTTCTGTACGCATTAGGTTATGCACATATAACCGTAGACTTGCCCAAGTCTCTAGGCTAATTATTCCCATTTTTTTGTTTAAAAAATCAAAACTAGCATATTTCTAACTTAAGCTCATAAGGTTTTTTGTATGCCAAACAAACACCTCAGAAAAAATCTGAAAAAATTAAGTCTCGTATCGCGAGAGCCTAGGGTGGTCGCTACATTGTAAAATTCTGGGCATAGAGATGGGGAAAGAAATAGCATAAGCACAACAAAAAACCGCTAAAAAATGTTTTGTTAATTCAAAATTTCTGTAGTTACAATGTAACAACCAGAGGGACATATATACTTAGAGTTTCTTTCTGTAATTGATGTTTATTTCGTTTTGTAAACAAAATGTACTATTAAGTATACATCATGGTTGTTTTCGTTTGTATATTTCTCTTTTAAATAAATAAAAAATAGTTAAAAATAGGTACATATAAAATGTAACTACTTCTGATTGAAAACAAATTGATTGTGGTCGCTGTATTTTCTAGATTGTTATCATAAGTTCTTCAGACTTTCACTTATTGAAATTCACTTATATGTGTGTGTGTATATATATATATATATATATATATATATATATATATATATATATATATATATATATATATATATATATATATATATTTCACGAAAAGAGAAGACGGGCACAAGACGAAAAACAAACAAACAAAAAGAAAAGGTTCAGATCAAAAGAGGGGAGTAAGACACGAAACAAAAAAGAAGCCCCACGATATCGATATTGTAAAAAAAAAATAGTTAAGGAAAATTACGAAAACTAAGTAATTGTATTAGTTGCTGATTTAATTTACCATCTAAATTCAGTAGCAAATAAGAGAAAAATAACGTTTTAGCAAAAATTCATTGAGACTTGTTATGCAACGTTTTGCCTTGGGTTCATTTGCAAAACATATCAAGACGTTTCTATAATATCTAATATTTTGTAATGTTAAAAATTGAATGATCCCTGACATTTTACAGTAACTTGTAAATAAATCTCTACGGAGATAAATAATATTCCAACCATTTATGGTGTGATCGGCGCTATCGATTCCCAAGAGGACTTCAGTTTCGGAAAGGATATAATATTACACTTAAGCTTATTAAATATATGATTCCATATCTGTTGTACAAATGGACATTTAAAAAAATAGATGCCTAATCGTTTCAGTTTCTTGGTCACGGAAAGTGCAGCGCTCATGATCTGAAAGTTCCCGAAGAAACAGAAATCTATTTGTACTGATGATACGGTGAAGGAATTTATACTGTAGACTCTGAAGGGCAACATCATCGGTTACATTTCTCGGCAATACATAGTAAATAAAAAAAATTATCCTTGGCAAGGAGATGCTAAACTCTGCACACCACTTCTCTACAGAACGTTGTACTTTTATATTTTGTTGCATACTTCCTTTTCGAGATAGAGGGCGTACACTTTCATTCACGTTATGTTGAAATATTTATTCTGATTTGAAAATGGGAGAATTTCTCTATTCCGTCTGTTCGGAATTGCTTTCAATACACCATAGAACGTTATAAAATCAGTCTCAATGTGATATTTTCCACAGAAGTTAAATTAAGAGAGAAAATTTCCATTTTCATCTAGTAAATCTCTAATAAGATTAACACCCCTGGGTAACCAGGAACTGAAGTAAATAACATCCTGGTTTACTTTAATAAACGGATTTAACCAAAGAACTTGGTGAACAAAGTCAACAGAATTTTCAAAAAAAAGTTACCACCAAGTTTGTGATAAATTAAAGTTTTGATTTGTTGACTTCCTAAGAATCTTAAAACACAACAATCCAACCCAAGAACAGAAGTGAGCAGAAACTTTCACTGACTTCTATTCTTCGAATTAAAAAGCCGGTAAATCCAAGAATGTTTCAGCGATTTTTGAAAAGTTGACAGACAAACCATGTTAAGACCTCCGTCTGCAATACTCATAAACATTCTGTTCATTCCAAATGAATTTATAAATAAAACACAATTTTAGGGGGAAACATCAGATTATTTGGCCGAGATATGCGGGACGTGATTTCTATGGCGAATTTTGTAAATTAACATGATTATGGGTAAGAGGTTATGTAACAGAGCTGTAGATAACAAGGTTGACTTTGTGTTGAAAAACCTAAATACTCATCGAATTCGAAGTATAACAAGTCGTCGGCCATTTACTGTTAATGACAGGACAGTATTGGGTATAAAAGCTTCATTATTTTGTCCACAGCTGCGCCACGTGACTTTCACTTTAGTAATATGCACAAATTAATGATTTCCGGCAGTTAAGATTTATCTGAAGAATGCAAGCTTCAGATTCTATATATATTTGGTGTATTCATTGATTATAATTAAGTGCACGTTTTGTTATATTTTATGATAGTAATACGCATAATTAAAGATTTGCTGATAATTAGACTATGTTTTGTAATGGCAGCTTCAAATTTAATATATATTTTGGTCCAATATACGTAACAAATAGTGAAGTTCACATGTAATTTAAATCTTAACTTTTACTTTTACTTTTAATGATAATTTCATATAGTTTCATATGATTAATTTCCAATTAATGAGTGCATCATGTAAAATAGCGATAGCCCGGCATTGTGTATTCCAACAATGTGTGTAGGAACGTTTTGCCATTACGGGAGGCGATTAGTGTTTTTATTCATTTATTAAAAATTTGTTATTAGTTTATAATGTGGGACACTGCACTCGTCAACTAATTTAAAGAAGTGAAGTGCGCACGCGCGTTGACACGACTTGAAAATTGACTCGTTGGTAAGAGATCTTGCTTGGCGTCTCGCGCGGTGGATGCAGTGCAGAGACAACCAGCAGCTGTGTGAGCGACTCTCTAACGGATCCTGTGCCATCTCCAATCACTCTTTAGACTACACCAAGTAAGATAAACTGTAAGTAGGACGGGTAACAAGAGCCCATCTTAACTTTTCGTGTCCGTATATTTCACTGTCAAATTACTCTATGCGACAGTTAAGTACCTATAGGGTACCTAACTGTTAAAGGCACTTGTTTTCTGAGATATGTATATGTATCAGAATATATGTTTCTATCAGAATACAATAAATATCGATAATATTGATGACGTGTTTAGGCGATTATATATGAAAGAGGTAAAATAACACGTTTCTGTGGTCGTGAAAGTGTAGCTCAGGATGGCCCGCGAGGTTCGACACCGGCCGATACGATGTTTTATTGTATTCAGATAGAAACATATTCTGATACATACTCGGGAAACAGGTCCCTATGTTCAAAACCCACCCGATAAGTAAAAATATCCTCACGGAAATCGTGTTTGTGATACATATGTGATACTGATATCGTCCTGAAAATCTTCCATGGTTGCATGTTGTTCTTCAAACAGCGCCCCCAGTGACTGAAATGTGCAATCTTTTGTCTTTCTACTAATTAGCCCGGTTCAGAAATGGACCATGAAGAGTTAGTATTCAGCCTATATGAACGGGACTTGAATGAAGCATATCAAGTGTTACTTTACCGACTTGAGAATAATACTCTTTCTGATAAAGGTATGTTATATATTAATACTTAACACCACTCATTCCATTGTAAAATATTGACTTGATAACAAGTTTTTTGTTTGCAGAAGTTAGTAAGCAAGTTGTATCGGATTTGAATTAACATTGTGAAACTGTTCTTTTTAGCACAACTGAACTGCTTCAGTATTGCTAAAGGGATGGCGAAATTGTGTGTGTGTGTGTGTGTAGATATTGGATTTGAATTCTAATTCTAATTCTTATATTGTGTGCATGTAAACAACTTAATGTCAAAATTTACCATGTGAAATAGATTGCATCAGAGATGTGAGTTTGGGGTCAGAAATATGCATTAGATCGAAAAATATGAATCTTTTTTGAAATTTTTTTATCTCAAAGTCTACTTTGTGAATGGGGAGTTATTCTACTGACACTGGTCAAGACAACTGGCCCTAGCAACTGTAAATACATTCATAGCAACATTTACAATCAAATAAGTTTTGTAAAAATAGCAATATAGTTGGGTTAACAATTGAAGACACATTCAAAAAATGTATGCTAATATACTTAGCAGCAAAACAACTCCCTACGCAACAGTAAAATATGGATGTGTATTATGTGCTTATCAGCAAGGCCATTCACACAGCAACAGCCAAATAATTAGATGTTATTCCCCAATATTTGTCTTTGCTCAGCTAAAGGAAAATATGATTGACCTATGGGGCCTTTGTCGCTTGACAAGTAGTGACAACAATTAGGTCACAAGTATTTTCCGGTCGAATGAGAAAATGTTTGGAGAATAACATAATTATACCAGCGCCAGTAATAGCAAAGAAAAATTGGGGAAAGTAATGACAATTGTCAACATTTTGACTAACATTTCAAACATTTGCATAATCAGTGACATAGACAGGCATTGTCGTGACATAGATGTAGAATAACTTTAGTATATATGCCATATTTTTTGTGCAACTTGGCTATTGAATGGTATAATAGTATATATTGCAAAGATAACATTAACAAGGATTAATCAGCAACTGATGTACAATTGTGTTACAATGCCATTGGTGCTATTTGCCAAGAAGTGTAATGGTTTACATGTGGATCTTTACTTCAGATCAATACAAAATTTATTCAAATTCAGCGACCTTAATTTGTATTAAATCATATTTATGGATGAGATTGGTTAGTGACATAAAGTCACTTAAGATGATCACTGCCTTTTCACAATTCATAATATGCATGTTAATTTACAATTGTGATCAGTGAGTCACATGACTAACGCCTTTATTTTCTGTGTCAACAGATAAATTCATGGTAATAGATTGTCTTTGTCATCATGGACTTGTTACACTGGATGAAGTCATGGTTGAAGAAAACTCTGAGGAGCATTGCATAGAGTATAGTACAAGAAGTGACTGTGATGTGTTAGTGACCGATGTGAACCAGATTTCTCCACAAACTTCAGTTATAAGTGAAAACAGTGATAATGTTAGCAATGAGCAGACTCTGCCAGACTCTGAGGAACATTGTATAAACTATAGTGCTATAAGTAATGGCAATGAAAACCAATTTGTTTGTATCGATTGTGGTAAAAGGTTTTGTAGTAAAAATAATCTGAAGGTACACATGGGAATCCATACACAAGATAGACTAATTGTATGTAAGGAGTGTGGTCAAAGTTTTATTCAAAATGGTGCTTTGAAAGTACACATGAGAAGCCACACAAATGAAAGACCATTTGTATGTAAGGAGTGTGGTAAAAGTTTTGTTTATAGTGGTGCTTTGAAAGTACACATGAGCATCCACACAAATGAAAGACCCTTTGCATGTAAGGAGTGTGGTAAAAGTTTTACTCAAAGTGGTGTTTTAAAAGCACACATGAGAATCCACACAAATGAAAGACCATTTGTATGTAAGGTGTGTGGTAAACGTTTTACTCAAAGTGGTGCTTTGAAAGTACACATGAGAATCCACAGAAATGAAAGACCATTTGTATGTAATGAGTGTGGTAAAAGTTTTGTTTATAGTGGTGCTTTGAAAGTACACATGAGCATCCACACAAATGAAAGACCCTTTGCATGTAAGGAGTGTGGTAAAAGTTTTACTCAAAGTGGTGTTTTAAAAGTACACATGAGAATCCACAGAAATGAAAGACCATTTGTATGTAATGAGTGTGGTAAAAGTTTTGTTTATAGTGGTGCTTTGAAAGTACACATGAGCATCCACACAAATGAAAGACCCTTTGCATGTAAGGAGTGTGGTAAAAGTTTTACTCAAAGTGGTGTTTTAAAAGCACACTTGAGAATCCACACAAATGAAAGACCATTTGTATGTAAGGAGTGTGGTAAAAGTTTTGTTTATAGTGGTGCTTTGAAAGTACATATGAGAATTCACACAAATGAAAGACCATTTGTGTGTAAGGAGTGTGGTCAAAGTTTTATTCAAAATAGTGATCTGAAAGTACACGAGAAATCACACAAATGAAAGACCATTTGTATGTAAGAAGTGTGGTAAAAGTTGTATACATGATAGCGATGACGCACATAAACATGGGGGAATTGAGTTTAAATGTGATGCCGTAACTACCACATCTCCTTATGCATGTTAAGCTTGTCTACATTCTTTTACTTTTAAGGAGTAATATATGCATACATTAATGACTTTCGGCAGTTAAGGTGTATCTGAAGAATAAAAGCTTCGGATTTTATCTAATTTGGTGTATTCATTGATGATAACAAATTGCATGTTTTGCGATAGATAGCACAACTGAAGTGAGGTTCAGTAGGGCTATAGGGATCGCCCGGTGTGTGTCTGTCTGTCTGTCTGTCTGTCTGTCTGTCTGTCTGTCTGTCTGTGTGTGTGTGTGTGTGTGTGTGTGTGTGTGTGTGTGTGTGTGTAAACAACTTAAAGTAAAAAACTGATGCACCGATTGCCATGATATTTGGTTGGTCCATTACCTTGGATGTCTAGTTGGGAAATTGTTCAAATCAAAATGATCTTACCACCGGTTTGGGATTTGGGTCAAAAAGTGTGATTTTTGGTCAAAACACTGAAATTTGGGTGAAATATTCTTCAGGGTGTTTTTACTAAGAATTGTTTATGATATGGTGGTCCCATCCGTGATATGCAAATTAGGGCTAAAATGTGTCTTTTTGGTCAAAAATCTGTAATTCCAAAACCACTGAGCAGATTGGGCAGAAATTCGATGGGAATGCATCTAGGGATGTATGGATGAAGATATATTAAGCATACAATGATTCCATGAGTGATATGCAAATTAGGTGTAGAAACGTTCATTTTTGGTCAAAAATTTATATCTCAAAAAGTGAGTCTGAAACTTGGTGAGATGTTTCTGAAAGTGTTATTCTGCAGATTTTCATCAAAACATTTTGACAAAATTGGCTCTTGCAACCATGACGATGCCCTTAGCAACAACCAAATGGCAGTATATTTTGGTTCAATAACATTTTCTGGTTGGCAGGTGAGTAAACATTTACAAAATGTATGTAAATTTGCCTAGCAACAAGACCACGCCCATAGCAACAGTCAAATAATTATGTATATTGCAAAGGTAACAACAGGAATCGAAAGACAAATGAACACTCAAAAAATGTATGCAAGTATGCCTAGCAACAAGACCACGCTTATAGCAACAGCCAAATGATCACATATATTGCGAAGATAACAATGGGGATTAATAGACAATTGAACACATATTCAAAAAAATGTATGGAAATTTGCCTAGCAACAAGACCATGCGTACGCCCATACCAACTGCTAAATGATCCTGTATATTGCAAAGATAATATCAGGAATCCGTACACAAGTGAACAAAAACATTAAAAAATGTATGCAAATAAAACTAGCAACATGACCACGCCCATAGCAGCAGCCAAATGTAGGCATATATCGCAAAGACAGCAACTTGGTTGGATAGGCAACTGGATTCAGCAAATTAATGAACCTATTGTCAGCATGAACTAGAATATGGATAAACATTTAAAAAAAACTATACAGTTGTGCTACAATGCCATTGGCGGTATTTTTTAAACAGTAATATTTTTTTATAATTAGACCATGTTTTGTAATAGCAGCTTCATATTTCATATATCTGGGTACAACATACATAAAAAAAAATATCAAAGAGCACATTTTCTATAAAGCTTGACTATTCAGCTTTTACAGTTAATGAGAAATTGAGTAATTAATGAATTTTCGATAATTAGTCAATTATGATCAAATTTCATATAATTAATTTTCCAATTAAGGAGTGCATCGTGTATAATAGCTATAACCCAGTATTGTGTATTCCAAACAATGTGTATGGTGTGTGTAGGAATGAAAACATATGGTTTTGCCCTTACGGGAGGCAATCCACGGTAAATCAGATTCACTGCACTGGTCAACTGATTTAAATGAGAACTGAAGTGCGCATGTGCGTTGACATTTGACTTGAACACATACACCCTTGCTTGGCGTCTCAGTACATACAGCTTTTTTACAGGGACAATCAACAGCTGTGTGAGCGACTCTGGATCCCGTGCTCCCTCCAATCACTTTTTAGACTACGCCGAGTAAAATAAGCTGTGGGTAGGTACTCAAAACACGCACCTTGAAATGCTATCATGCACAACCACAAGTCCGTGGCATGTTCACGGGGGGGGGGGGGGGGGACGACGCCCATAGAAAGGCACCAGAATACAATAAAATGTCGATAATAACGTTAATATTGACGTACATAACGAACTATATACGAAAGGGGTAAAATTACACTTGTTTCTGTGATCGCGCAGGTTCACTCACCGCGAAAGAAGACACTTGAAAATGAACTACATGCGGCACTGCTCCAATCGTCTGAGTGACTAGAGTAGAGCTAGCATAGACCCACGATGAGGAGAGTGAGTTTTGAACACTTTTGATACACTTTCACGTGACACATGCATGCTTTGACCATGGAAGTATAACAGTGGGTTATACCATGGAAGTCCATGGTTATACTTATATGCTTTGACATATGTCAAAAGTATATGACTAAAGTCATCGCTGCATGTGTGAACCGTTGTGGTTGGTTAAATCATGAATGTAATACACCCATGGTTAAATGTAGACTTTTGACCCCTGTTTCTGGCTAAAATATAGACTTTTGACCCCTACTTTTTGAATTTTTGTAGAGTTTGTTGTTGTAATTTTTGTCCACCACGGTACATATGTACCCATTTAATACCCACCAGACTACCCCCACCCCGGCATGTTCACCAGAGCATGTTCACAACATACATTATGTAAACAGTCAATATCTACATTCAAAGCATAATTACGTCATTCTGTGTGTGAATACCATGTAAAGCTCTGATGTAATGATATCGAAATGGAAATATTGTTTGTCATACACATAATAATTATCATCATGAAAATCTTCCATGGATGCATGTGCTTCAAGCAGTGCCCCTAGTGACTGAAATATGCAACCTTGCGTTTTTCTACTAATCAGCCTCTAATATATTTTCTTCCAGATTCAGAAATGGACAAGAAAGAGTTGGTATTCAGACGATATGAACGAGACTTGAATAAAGCATATCAAGTATTACTTTACCGACTTGAGAATAATACTCTCTCTGATAAAGGTACATTGTTTTTATACATAGCAGCACCAATTCCATTTTATAATATTGACTCGATAACAAATTTGTTGTTTGAAGAAAATTTGTAAGCCACTTGTATTGGATTTGAATTAGACACAGTGGAACTGTGCTTTTTAGCACAATTGAACTGCTTCAGTATTGCTAAAAGGATTATGAAATTACGTGTGTGTGTGTGTGTGTGTGTGTGTGTGTGTAGATATTGTGTGTACATGTAAACAACTTAATGTCAAAACTTGCCAGACAAATTGTCTTGATATTTGGTGAGGACATTACTAAAGAATGAAGAGATTTTTCATGTGAAATAGATGGCATCAGAGATGTGAGTTTGGGGTCAGAAATATGCATTAGGTCGAAAAATATGAATCTTTTATGAAAAGTTCATGTCTCAAAAATTACTTTGTGAATGGGGACTCTGGGAGCTAAAATTTGATGAGGATGTTTACAGAGGAGTTATTCTGCTAACACTGTTCAAGACAACTGGCCCTAGCAACTGTGATTGAATACTTACCATACCCTTCAAAAACTGATGAAAAACCCTCGGAAAGTTGTTGAATTTTGTTTTGTTTTAAGTGTGTGAACCCTGTATTTAGCAGTGTTGCAGCCAGAGGGGGTTTTTGGGTCATTTGACACACATTTTTTGGACCTGACCCACAATTTTGGAAGTGACGGGTCATAGATGACCCACACTAAAATTGTATGCAAATATGTTTAGCAACATGACCACACCTATAGCAACAGCCAAATGATCGTGTATATTGCATAGATAACAACAGGGTTGGATAGGCAACTGCATAATCATTCAGCAAATATCTAGCATGGGTCAGCATGTGGGTAAATATTTTGAAAAACTGTACAGTTGTGCTACAACGCTATTGGTGCTTTTTTGTAATGTCCCCCAAAAATTGTATGATGACCCAGAAAAATGAAAGTTTCGGGACACTATGTCCCACTCTTTGAAAAGGCTGGCTGCAACACTGAATTTAGTCAATCTCCCAGGACAACACTTAGGGATGATCGCACAATGTCACAGAAGCTCAATGAATTAAGCATCAATCGTTCAGGACAAAACTGCCTCCCTCCTCCCCTAAACAAATATTCACAAGTGTGAGATCACAGTTTTGTATATGATGTAAACCATGAATTGTAGTGGTCATACCACTTTGATCAATGCAATGTAAGAACATGGTGATAAACATGAAGTTTCAATCTTGTGAACCTGTTTACTGAGATGACGGTAAACACGATCAAAATACTATCATAAACCCAGCACTGTATCTCACATTAGAAGTTAATTTTTAGCAGAACTGAGCTGATCAGGTTCAGTAGTGCTATAGGCAAGGCAAAGTGTCTGTCTGTCTGTCTGTCTGTCTGTCTGTGTGGATGTGTGTAAACAACTTAAAGGCAAAAACCACTGGACCAATTGCCATGATATTTGGTAGGTGTATTACCCTAAGTGTCCACTTGGGAAATTGTTCAAATCAAAATGATCTCACTACCTGTGTGATTTGGTTTTTAAAAAATGTAATTTTTGGTCAAAAAAGTTAAACTCAAAAGCGACAGGGCAGATCGGTCTGAAATTTGGTGGGAACATTCTTAAGGGCGTTGACATTAAGAATTGTTCACAACATGATTATCCTGTCAATGATATGCAAATTATAAAAAATGTGCATTTTATGTTTGAAAATGTGAAAATGTTATTACTAAATGCTTTGACTTCAGCCTGGAAATGAAAGATTCTTGTTTTATTGATGCAATGAAATCATTAAAAATCTTTTATGGGCTACTTCACATGTCAATGTCAATGGTGTAAAGATTAACATCTGTTTGAGGTTGTTTGGCAACCTAGGCCTGTTTTTAGCACAGCTGAATTAAATCCACACCAATAGCAATCCTTAGGCATTCAAAAAAGTTTGTACAAAGAATAAGAAGTCACACATTTTATGGGGAAAGAAAAATAGTCATATCAAGACCTCCATGATCATACTGTGTTTAGCAGGTTAAATTTCCTGCATGTACGGATTGCCATGATATTTGATGGATGTAATACCTTGGGTGTCTAGTTGGGAAATTGTTCAAATCAAAATGATCTTACTATCGGTGTGTGATTTAGGTCGAAAAATGTAATTTTTGGTCAGAAAACTTACTCAAAAACTATTGGGCAGTTATAAGCTTTACTGAATCATGGTTGTTTGTTACATTGTTGCATTCATATAAATCATTTATGGATGAGATTGGTTAGTGACATACAGTCTTCAGATGATCACTGCCTTTCCACAATTCATAATATTCATGTTCATTTACATTTATGATCAGTGAGTCACATAACTATCATTTTTTTTGTGTCAACAGATAAATTCATGGTAATAGATTGTCTTTGTCATCATGGACTTGTTACATTGGATGAAGTCATGGTTGAAGAAGATACTGAGGAGCATTGTATAGAGTATAGTACAAGAAGTGACTGTGATGTGTTAGTGACCGATGAGAACCAGATTTCTCCACAAACTTCAGTTATAAGTGAAAACAGTGATAATGTTAGCAGTGAACAGACTCTGCCAGACTCTGAAGAACATTGTATGAACTATAGTGCAACAAGTCATGACAATGAAAACCACACAAACAAAAGCCTATTTGTATGTACTGATTGTGGTAAAAGGTTTTGTAATAAAGGTAATCTGAAAGTTCACAGGAGAATCCACACAAATGAAAGACCATTTGTGTGTAAGAAGTGTGGTAAACGTTTTACTCAAAATAGTCATGTGAAAAGACACATGAGACTTCACACAAATGAAAGACCATTTTTATGTAAGGAGTGTGGTAAAAGTTTTGTTTATAGTGATACTTTGAAAGTTCACAGGAGGATCCACACAAATGAAAGACCATTTGTATGTAAGGATTGTGGTCAAAGTTTTACTCAAAAGAATCATCTGAAAAGACACATAACAATCCACACAAATAAAAGACCATTTGTATGTAAGTGTGGTAAAAGTTTTCTTTATAATGGTCGTTTGAAAGTACACATGAGAATTCACACAAATGAAACACCAGTTGTATGTAAGGAGTGTGGTCAAACTTTTACTCAAGGTAGTCAATTGAAAAGACACATGAGAATCCACACAAATGAAAGACCCTTTATGTGTAACGAGTGTGGTAAAAGTTTTGTTTATAGAGGTAATTTAAAAGTACACAGGAGAATTCACACAAATGAAAGACCATTTGTCTGTAAGGAGTGTGGTCAAAGTTTTATTCAAAGTAGTCATCTGAAGGGACACAGGATAATTCACACCAATGAAAGACCATTTTCATGTAAGGAGTGTGGTAAAAGTTTTGTTTACAGTAATACTTTGAAAGTACACATGAGAATTCACACAAACGAAAGACCATTTGTATGTAAGGAGTGTGGTAAAAGTTTTATACAAGGTAGTGATCTGAAAGTACACATGAGAATTCACACAAATGAAAGACCATTTGTTTGTAAGGAGTGTGGTAAAAGTTATGCTCATGTGAGTAATCTGAAAGTACACATGAGAATCCACACAAATGAAAGACCATTTGTTTGTAAGAAGTGTGGTAAAAGTTGTACTCAGCATAGTAATTTGAAAGTACACATGAGACGTCACACAAATGAAAGACCATTTGTATGTAAGGAGTGTGGTCAAACATTTACTTACAGTAATGCTTTGAAAGTACATATTAGAAGCCACTCAAATGAAAGACCATTTATATGTAAGTTGTGTGGTAAAAGTTTTACTGACAGTGGTAATTTGAAAGTACACAAGAAATCACACAAATGAAACCATTGTATGCAAGGCGTGATGTAAAAGTTCTATACATGGTAGTGATGATGCACGAAGACATGGGGGAACTGTAGGAAATTTAACAAATTGAGTTTAAAGGTGGTGCCATAACTACCACATTACCTATTGATAGCATTATTAACTGCATATAATGATAAATATTGCAATAGATAGTAGATAGTGCATCGATTTCACCTCTCTGAACTTTTTACCCATGTAAATGTATTGTATGTCTGGGTTTTTTAATGTTTATGCTGCGTGCCTATCTGTATCTCGCAAAACCAAGATGTATTTCATTGTATGTGCAGTAGTAACGTATATATATATATATATATATATATATATATATATATATATATATATATGATAAATAAACATTATTAATACTATTATGTTTTTGTACAAACGAAAGTAGGTCCTTATGTATGTATGTATGTATGTATGTATGTATGTATGTGTGTGTGTGTATGTATGTATGTATGTGTGTATGTATGTATGTGTGTATATGTATGTGTGTATATGTATGTATGTATGTATGTATGTATGTATTGTGTATGTGCATTTATGTATGTATGAGATTAAGGTAATCACGTATTATTATTTAAATTTTTGTTTTATAAAGATGGTATTACATACATACATACATACATACATACATACATGCATCCATACATCCATCCATACGTACGTACGTACGTACGTACGTACATACATACATACATACATACATACATACATACATACATACATACGTAAGCAGTCGGTACAAAACTAATGTCAGGTACAGGTACTAGTCAGGTCAGGAATCGAGAATGTTCTTTTTGGATTCATATTCACATCCAACAATCCATTATCTGTTTTTATTCGCAATAGTTAGTTGTTGTAATAATGGCAAATCTCACCACCTTTTTAGCACAACTGAATTAATGAAGTTCAGTAGTGCTATAGGTAATGGTGCGGTGTCTGTCTGTCTGCCTGTCTGTGTATGTGTGTATGTGGACAACATAAACTCAAAAGCTGATTGGCTTGATATTTGGTGGGGACATTACTTGTGGTGTCTAATTGAGAAATTGTTCAATGCAAAACAATTGCATCACAGGTGTGTGATTTGGGTCAAAAATTTTGATTTTTAGCACAACTGAAGTGAGGTTCAGTAGTGCTATAGGGATCGCTCGGCGTCTGTCTGTGTGTGTGTGTGTGTGTCTGTCTGTGTGTGTGTGTGTGTGTGTGTGTATGTGTGTGTGTGTGTGTGTAAACAACTTAAAGTCAAAAACCGATGAACTGATTGTCATGATATTTGGTGGGTCCATTACCTTGGGTGTCTAGTCGGGAAATTGTTCACCACAAGTTTAAATTGTTTTATCACTTATCTTCTGGGAGATTATTACACCATACTAACACTCTAACACGCAGAAACATTAGTAACAAGGAAAAAGAAAGAGATTCTATATCTTTCTTCCTTGTTAGTGCATGAAAACACTATCATAACTCATATCGTGTGTGAACTAGACTATTATGAGACACAGGATAATTCGCACAACTAAAATATATTATTTAGGACAAGAATGTATGAAAATGGCTTGCTAAATGAAGTGACAATTGCTCATTCAAAAGCAAAACATCTTGGGAAATTTGCAGGCTGTTGAACATAATAAATAGCTCTATTGTCTTGGCGGCCTTTGTTTGGAGCAGACATATTTTCGTGTTCACATTGAACCCTTGTATGAATGACAGAATGATGACTGATATAGTGTCTGGTATAATTGTAGTTAAAACTGCTGAATGTTTTTGGCATATACCACTATTCATGATTACTATCTTTTCTCAAGTTCAAGAGCTTATCCTCCTGTTCGAGACTGTTGGTATAGTTATATGTGTACATTTCTCCTACTTGTGTTTTTTTTGTTGATGCCTGCATCATACAAACAAAAAATAAATAAATAAATAAATAAAAAACTGACAGACGTTAACAAGAGTAATCACAAATCATAAGGGGTACGGTAGACCATTCGATATCCTGGGGGGGGGGGGAGATTGGTGGAGAGTCATTATTTTTTTCCCACCTGCTTGCCTGAGAATTATTTTTTTCTCCTTTGCCTATGCTGGCGACTTTTTTTTCCTTTGCTTTTTTGAGATATCCGGATTTTTTTTACGTCAATGTTGAACACCTACATTTGTTGCCACAATTTTCTGTTTGGTTTTCGCACATGATAATACAGAGAGTAAAAAGATGCTGTTCTATGGGTTATGTCCATCTCTTGTGTGAGTGTGTGTGAATGAGGGGGGGGGGGTTCTAGGGGTCTCCCTCATGAAGCCCTGGGGGATTTTTACTTCTAAAGGCAATGTTTAGGCTGTTCACAGACACTTTCAGACAATAATTTGCAAGCATTACACGACAGCTCGAACATGTAAAAAGCAACTACATAAGGTTGAAACATGTTTGAAATAAAGTTCCATAGCATCTTGACAGTAAGAGGTGGAGGAAAGAACTTTGATTTGAAACTGGAACATGTCTACCTCTTATGGGGGAGGGGGTTCTAGGGGGTCTCCCCCTAGAATCCCTGCTGGAGGATGTTTTTTACTCTTAAAGCCAATTTTCAGGCTATTAACAGACACTTTCAGACAATAATTTGCAAGCTTTACAAGACAGCTCTAACAATTGTAAAAAGCAACTACACATGGTTGAAACATTTTTGAAATAAAGTTTCATAGCATCTTGACAGTAAGAGATGGAGGGAAGAACTTTGATTTGAGGCTTGAACATGTCTACTTCTAGGGGGTCTCCCCTAGAAGTTTTTTTTTACCAATTTTGGTGAATCTTATTGTTGGTTAAACGAATGAGTGGCCTCTGGGGTGATGGAGTCCAAGGGATTCCCCCTGCCAGATCTGCAGTTTTTTGTTTCTATTTAGGCAATTCTTAGGTTATTCATAGCCTCAGAGATATATATTGCCAAGCATCGAAAAGCTAAAGTAAATCTAAATTTTTAGATAAGTTTTCCATGTTATAAAAGTGGGCCTGTAACATTGGTATAGGGGCATTGATATTGCATGTATAGTAAAGTTACTTATGTGTTAAAGCACTTTAGGAGGTCATACCTAGTGTACAATATAGAAACTTGAATTTGAGTTGTGGTGTCGATACACGTAGTGTCTGAAATAGGAAGTATATCATCCCTTTTGACAAATTCATACCGAAGAGACTAGAACAATTTAGATTAAGTTCTTTTTATAAACTATCCAATAGTATGAAGATTACCATTACAAAACTTTCAAGTTCACTTTTGCCCCAAAGTGTAAGATAAGTGAAGCACTGATTATGAAACAGCCAAACATATGGCATGTTTTGTAATTAGTGTGGTTGCTAGGTAATACATGTATTATTTGTATAATTTTATGTATAGTTATGTTTGAACCCCTACATGAAGTAATATTTAAACCATTTATGAAAGAAACAGAGACAAGAACAAATATATATATGTACTACAGGCTAACGAAACTGACTGGTCCTGACATGTGTTTGAAACTGTTTTTCATGATTTGACAAGTGTCCTGGTTGGAGAGGTATGAGCAGGTTGAACAGTACTCGATCCTGTGCATCATTTCCCTGCCAAGACATTTTTTTCGAGCAGCAGTGGTCCATCTTTTTTTTCCATCACCCACTCATATCCGGATTTTTTAAAAGCAAAATCATTTGGCATATTTTTTCCCCCCCGAAATTTCCCAAGCCCCCCCCCCCGGATATCAAATGGTCCACCCCTAATCAGTATCAACAATAATGTTTCCCAGTATCAGAAGTTAGTAATAGTATATGTTTTCCTATATGCAAAATAGTCACAATAGCTAGATAAATGTACGGCTTGCAATATATACCCCCATTTAGGGTGACCTGTTTTTCAAATGTTTTGTACCATACCACTCTAGATCTCTGACAGTGTGTGTAGTGCAATAAAGATTGATTGATTGATTGATTGATTGATTGAGCGCCCTGTGGTTTGGGGATTCAGTTAAAACACAACTTTCGTTCTGAATGGATGCGCAGATCTCTGAGCATGATCTGCGCATACCTGAAATTACGTTACTCGCCTCGGAGGGCGCCGTTCATACCAGACCGGGAAGATTTGATTTGACTCGTTGTCTGATAAGAGAATGGGTAGGTACCGAATATCTTTTTAAAGCAAAAGGCAGGACCCACTAAGGAATATTGAGACGTCTCAAGAGTAGCGGGATGCATTTTCACAGTTCTTGAAAGCTGCAACGCGAAAGAGAGAAGTTCCTTCGTCGTGATCAAGGTCGTCCATCATTGATTATCGAAGACTGTGTAGAATTGTAGATTGTACAATTACGTTTGTTTGATCCCCTATCTTGGTTGGAAGTATTACTATTAGTTGAGGCAGTGAGTTGAGGGTTGATGGTATCATTATGTTACAGGGGATGCGTTTTAAATCCCAACGTACACATTTGTACTAGATAGAGGAAGATAAATGGCAAATTAGTCTCCAAGTGTAGATGTAAACATGGACGTAGGGAGGGTTTTATACATGTAAAACACAGTCCCGGTTATCACATGGGGCTGTGAGGTAAACAAACGAAATGTGAACGTACAAACGTAAATTAAAATCATGTAATTACAATGATATAATTGAGGGTCCATAATTAAACGCATTCATTGTGGTTGGTTATGAGAGGGCTAATCCCGTCACAGTCATCTACAGTTAGTATCATATGATATGGTGTGCTCAAATTTGTGTTTTGTGTTCTGTTGCATGTTGTAACCATGGATGTATTAGTGATACTAATACATCCATGTTGACTAACTGGTTGAATTGTTCTCGATCTGTTATGTTGATTATTTTCTGCGGTATATTGTGCCAGTCTCATTTTCAACTAAACCGTTGTCTGTGGATATAATCACATGATTATTTGTGACAGTGTATGTGTACCAAATCATTAATGTTGAGTGCATGTAGTGAGCTTGGTTTCTAGACACCTGGACCCTTTGCCATCTCGACCCCCGTCATCTCGACCCTCTATTTGAATGGTACTGGACATCTTGACCCTCACGCCCAGGTCATTTCGACCCCTTTGATAGAAGCTTTCACAAAATAATTGAAACACATATTTTAAGTAACGGTATAGAAAGCAGTCGAGTTTGAAGAAAATATCTTTGGAATTCAGAATGATGGAATCGTTATGAACCTAAAACTTATGAACACACCCGTGACACCGAACCGAACACACTAGAGAGTGCAGACACCACCGACAATAGGTCTACGACGGCACATTCCGCATACAGGCCTACTCACTTTTTGATTACAGGTATTACAACCATGGAGAAGTTTCATAAACGAAAAATCAGTGTTTCCGTTTCCAAAAATTGTCAGATTTCATTTGAAAAACTAACGTAACTCGGAACATCGAGTGGTAACCACCGTTCAAACGCCATGTTGACGGTGAGACTCAACTATAGGATAAAGATACGTTAGTTTGATATTTTGAGCGGGGTCGAAATGACCAGGGTGTGAGGGTCGAGATGACTATGGTCGTCCCAATAGAGGGTCGAGATGACGGGGGCCGAGATGGCAAAGGGTCCAGGTGTCCTGCTTCCGTGGGCTTGACTTTGAGTTGGTGACAGGTACTTTTTACAGACAGAACCAAGTGCCCCCCCCCCCTTGATCCCCCTCCCCATATGGCTTTCTGTAAAATGCTAACTTGAGATGATCTCCTTGTTGACAGGGTGCCAAGGTATATGGGTGTTTTTTTCTTCAAATTTTATACCAGAACCCCCCCCCCCCCCCTAAAAAAAAATAAGTAAATAAACAATTTTTTTAAATAAAAAATAAAAATTATGTGAATGTAAATTTGTGATATAGGGCATTTCAATACTACATTTATGAACCTAGCTTAAGTTACTTATGAACATAAATTTTCTTTATCTTTGTTATTAACAGATATAAGTGTGTTTGAAAATCAAGAATCGTGAAAACATTCAAATACTACTTTACATGTGATAAAACTTAAAAGGACAAAAACAATGGCAGACATTCAAGGTAGCGTTGCAAAGTCACCAGAAGGAAAATGGCAACGACCTTCAGACGTTATGAAAATGAGAAGAAGAAAGAAAGGTGGACAAGTAAAGAATGAAGATACCTCAGTTTTAAAACACAATCAGAAATATAACAGTTTTGGGTCTGGAGACAGGAGAGGAGGGAAACGAAGGAATCCGTTCAGTTTTCAGAGTATGTCAAAAAGACCCAGCAGTACAAGATCAATGGATGATAATGAAAGTGTGGATGAACCTACAAATATTCCAAGTGATGGATCAAATAGATTAATGACAATGCTAGATCTATCTTTTGACAAGGTAAAGTAGATTTTGAAATCAGAATTCAGTACTTGAGGAATAGAGCAGCAGTGTTGCAGCCAGAGGGGGTTTCTGGGTCATTTGACACACATTTTTTTGACCTGACCCACACTTTTGGAAGTGACAGGTCATAGATGACCCACACTAAAATTGTATGCAAATATGTTTAGCAACATGACCACGCCTATAGCAACAGCCAAATGATCGTGTATATTGCATAGATAACAACAGGGTTGGATAGGCAACTGCATAATCATTCAGCAAATATCTAGCATGGATCAGCATGTGGGTAAATATTTTGAAAAACTGTACAGTTGTGCTACAATGATATTGGCACTTTTTTTGTAATGTCCCCCAAAAATTGTATGATGACCCAGAAAAATGAAAGTTTCGGGACACTATGTCCCACTCTTTGAAAAGGCTGGCTGCAACACTGGAGCAGTGATGAGAATTAAAACAACAAAAGAAGTGATTTATAAATGAAGTGAGTGAACGCTAAGTAAGTACAAGTAATCATCATGTCTTGCCCAACCAGAGAACTTCCTTGTCTGTGGCCCAACATACTGTACAAGTACATTTAAAAAACACACACACAAAAAAAAACAACTATGCAGCTGTGTTCATGGTGCAAACACCTACTGTAGTGTGGTATTGTAATGTAGGTTTTAAGTTCATTGCCACATGTTGGTACATATATACATGTATGTTAGTCTGTTACTCTAATACAAATATATGTCCTTACTGTAATACATTGTTAGTAGTACATTGTTCATATGTGGGGGTGGGGGGGGGGGGTGGTATGCTTGTTTTGTCTCAGTCGCAAAGTAAGTCTGTGACCTTTCTGACAATGTTGATCCTATTACGTTGATTTCAGAACATGGATGAAGTGTTCCACAATGACGATATAGAACAGTGCTTGGAAAATGAGGTGAGGAGAAACACAGTGAAAGAAGACACAGAGTCCGTCCCAAAACAACCTGAAGTACCAGTAAGTACAGTTGTTCATTTAGTGTTTTCAAATGATATCAGAAATTTACAAGTCAACTTTCATTTGTAATTCACTAATGGAAGCTATAGAATGGATTTTTAAAGGCGTGCAAAGGTGAGGCTCACTTTTATTTAAGAAGGATTTTATTATGAGACCAAAAAAAGGGCACTTTCACCAATTCTACATCAAGCCACATCTCTACGATATGGTTACAAAATGGAAGTGACCTGTACATTTGTACACTGGAATGAGGAATTCTGGGAAACACAAAGTTAGGAGCTATATGTGTAACCTTTGTAGATGGAGCTGGCGACCCTTGTGGTTGTCATGAGCGCCTTGACATGCCAATCTTCAGAAATCAGCTTTTCTGCATGAGTAACAAATCCCAGTCTGATCACGTTTTGTCTAAAATTGTACGTACCATGTATAAATATCAACTTTCTGTAACAATGCACACATTCCCAAGACATTCACACGTCCACACATACCAAATTTATTACCAAAATCACCAGCTGCTCATTGTTGTCATGGATTTTCATAGATTTGATGTGTAGATGAAGTTAGAGGGCCTGTTATACCCCTGTCTCACTTTTAATCGTTACCCTGACAAACAATTCAGTTTCAAGAAGTGTTAAGCTTCTAACTTTTGTTTCCTTGATGCTTGTAATCAGTAAAGTAGGTCTTTTCTTAGTCAGCTTTTTCATTTGTTATATCTCTATTTCAGAGAAGTGCTGCTGATATGATTTTTCTGGGTTTCACACCTACATGTACATGTAAGCGTAAAGAAATGAAACAGGATAAAAATAGTTTCACCTTTCTTCCTCTTTAAAAATCTTCTTTTTTTTTACTTTACAATGTAGTGTAAAATTAATATTATTACATTCCTACAAGGAACACCAACAAAATACTCTGCATGCAATCAGAGTCATTGCACCATTACTAGACCTGTTGATGGTTTCAAGATATATCCTGTGTTTCCCCATACAATGCCATGTATTGTGTACGTGCAGTGGGTTTGCACATGTTACTCAGGGGGTGTGGTTGTCACCTGACCGTACCCTGGTTCCCCCGTAAAATCCCTCTCTGTCAATGATAGCGTTTGGTCTTTGTTGGATAAAGTCACTCATAATCAAAGAGGTCAACATGTGTTTCCATCATTTCCTGATGAAAATGTAATTTCAAATGTAATAAAGATAAAACAAGACTAAACATAATGAACAACATTGTCTCACGCAATGCATCTTGGTACCATAAAATTGACTATTAAATCTAAGATAGGGAAGGGAACTGTGTAGAGTTATACTTATTTTGAACTACTACCTATTGCCACCGATATCTAACAATCGAAATATTTGCTTTCTTATTTCCTCTTATCTACAGACAAAGACAGCAAACACAAGTTCAAAGTGTCCTGTTGATTGGAGTTTAAAATCCAGAGTTCGATTCCTGTCACCAAAGACCTTCCAGTGGTGTAATAATTTGAAAACTATGGAGGAGTGTATTGGTCTTAAAAATTTTGTCACTTGTCAATCCCAGAAAAAATGTCATGATATTTCGGTAAGTAATCGTTTGATCAGATCAAGGAATTATTTTGAATTGCAATAAATACTTTGCCTGTAGTAATCTAGTATAATAATGTCTTTAATCATAAATAAGTAGTCGTTTTCAAAATATCTGAACGTAATTGAGATTTCAACCTGTTACTGTACCGCTTGTAGTATTTACAATGTCTAATTATTGTGTGTGTGTGTGTGTGTGTGTGTGTGTGTGTGCGTACAATTTACATGCATGTATATTTGAGCCTGTGTCTCTGTGTACATGCATGCATAATGTATATATACATGTGTATATGTATGTATGTATGTATGTATGTATGTATGTGTGTGTGTGTATGTATGTATGTACATTGTATGTATGTATGTATGTATGTATGTATGTATGTATGTATGTATGTATTTGTATGTATGTATGTATGTATGTATGTATGTATGTATGTATTTGTATGTATGTATGTATGTATGTATGTATGTATGTATGTATGTATGTATGTATGTATTTGTATGTATGTATGTATGTATGTATGTATGTATGTATGTATGTATATGTGTGTGTGTGTATGTATGTGTGTGTGTGTGTGTGTGTGTATGTATGTACATTGTATGTATGTATGTATGTATGTATGTATGTATGTATGTACATTGTATGTATCTATCACAGTCAGTGTGACTTGACAAAAGTTATCAGAAAAGATGAAAATCAAAATAGCAGACATAAAGTAAAGGCATGATACTCAAAGTAGAGTATACCAATAGAATTTAAAATGTGAATAGATAAATCGGTTAATTGTACCAAATATCATGAAAACATATATCATGAATCGATGTGCTACATTTGATTGACATTTATATAACAATTGCTGTCATTAGCAAACAGGTATACAAATTTTTGAGAAAGATTTGAATATATAGTCATCCCCACCAGCCCAGCTTTATGGATGTGTAAGATGTAGGTTTGGGTGTGTGGTGAGCGTTTTCACTTTATGCATGGTAATAAGGGAACTTGCAATCCAAACTGAGCATGCTCAGATGCAAAGGACTATGGGATTATCTGTATTTACCTAATACCTAATCTGGAGCTATCGATAAAAATAAACCTCCTATAATGCCATTAATGGTCAGAGTAACCATCACTGGAATTATATGTGCTTACAAACAATGTAACAATATTATTGACAATACTGATGGCTTCATATTTATCATCACATTTCCCATGATGCATCATTCAAGATGGTAGGTTTACAAGTTCACTATTGTATACTCCTCACAGAGTTGATGACATGTAAATTGTAATGTTATTATTCCAGGAACAATAGTTGTAAAACACTCTGAGCACAGTATGGGTGAAAGTTAAATTGTTATCATTAGATTTATCCTTTCAGTCTTATCGGTATGCCTCTAGATAGCCAAAAAAAAACCCATGAGCTATAGGTGGTATGTTATCTTACTTTTCATTATTCCCTATAGGATGTACAGAATTGTACGGATAGCAGAGCAGAATCTCACCAGTGTATGTTAACATGGATACATCCAAGCATTCCCTGGATCAAACTGTTTCCGAGGATTTCAACTGAATTCAAACAACAAAGGTAAATCTGTAACCATGTAGCTTACACTTAAATCTGTAATAAGTAATTAGAAAATTATGTATTGTGAAACTAGAATAAACATGATGTTGTTAGAGGCAGTATGGGGGGGGGGAGTTGTTAGGGGTGTCTTGGAGGGGGTAGAGTTGTTAGGGGTGTCTTGGGTGGGGGTGGGTTTAGAGATGTCAAACAAATAGGTGAACTTCATTGATTTGATATTATTTGATGTACTTGTTCTTTTATTGTATTTGATGACTATTAAAACAATCATCACAAAATAATGTCGATAATATGATCCTGACCGATTGATAGGAACAATGTACCATTACAAAAGGTTTTAATAGATATAAGTTTAGAATGTATTTATGCAAAAGAGAAAAAATAGTACAAAACAGGAAACTGACAGAAAAAAAGGAAAGAAAGGGGGATGGGTCACATCGTTATAAAAGTTACAATGTGACCAGGTGTACTGCAGTACTGCTGTCAGTATGATATCCATTGAGATCACATTGTACGGTCAAATTGTTCTACTGTGTTGTTGGTTGTGGATGGCCTACTCAACTTGTTAATTTTGGTTTGAAAGGGATCTATCTTAGACAGTTGACACCCTAGGTTACTGGAAATTTGAACCAAAAATGTCCAGATTGAAATTGAGAATTCCTTAGTTGGTGAAAAAAGTAGTGATTGTGATAATCTACATTGTCATCTTTATGTTATGATTTAGGATGTCAAGTGTTTTATATCATATAGTAAACATTTGTCTAACCTTCAAGTTCTTTTCGTTGATTCTTTCATAGCAAAACATTTTCGGTGACTCCAGAGATACAGGATTCTCTCACATCTGACTGGTGAGTTAGTTAATTACAAAGTCGTGTATTTTGTATATAGATGAGTAACGTATGGGTGGAAGGATGAGAATTGGAATGAAGTGATGTGAGAGGATGTGGGAACATAAATAAGTTTGACTATTTTTGAACAGTTTGTACAAGGAGAAGTGAAAATACATGTATGTCGACTATACACAGTCTGGCACTCATCAGTAATGGGGATCTTTTATCAATATACATGTAAATATAAATTATATGTCCAGTATTTATCCAAACAGAAACTGTCCATCAAAAATACAAGTGTGTGGTTTTTTTTTTGGTTTTTTGGGGGTTTTTTTTGGGGGGGAGGGGGGGGGGAGGCGTGGGGGCATATGTGTGTGTATGCACTGATATCAGTAATCACTGTTATCTTACCACCAAAATGATATATAATGTATACTTAACGTTGAAATTATAATTTCCATTATTTCATGTACAGGTCTGAGAGTTTTCACTCTGTATTTCACATGGTGAGAAGCAAACAGTGTGCATTCTTCTATATGTGTACATACCAGTATACTATCTTATTTAGAGCTGCTGGTATAGCAGGTAATCCAAACATGACAGCTTTGATTACGCCGACAACTAAAGGTCTGAGAGAAGCTCTGAAAAATGAAGGTATGTATATGTACCGTACTAGTGTATTGATATATCAGTGTAATGGGGATAAGATTGAATGGTGAATGTTATAGTCAAGGATAAGTGACAACCAAGACTGAAATGTGTAATATTTCAACAAAATGACTATGGCATCAATGCTCACATTAATGCTCACACAAGGACAGTCAATGCATACATAAACAGACAGACAAATTGTACAAGGTTCAACAAAGCTGTGGACACTATATATCACAGACACACTCATCAATATCTTCTGTTCTACTAATACACAAGTACACGCTGCATACATGTACACAGAAAAACAGGCAGGCTGGGGCAAATCACACACACACACACACACTGGACACTATATACCATAGACACACTCATCAATATCTTCTGTTCTACTAATACACAAGTACATGCTGCATACATGTACACAGAAAAACAGGCAGGCTTGGGCAAATCACACACACACACACACCACACACACACACACACAAGCGTATATAATTTTTTGTTCTGCTCACAGCGACATTCAACGCATTCCAAACTATTTCTAATTCTCAATATCTAGAGCTACATGTGATACATCTGAAATACACCATGCAGGTTGGTTGTATATACCAATACACAAATCACATCTGGATCAGTGGATACCCTCAAGGAATCCATACAGTGCAACTAAATGTTTCACCCTAGCTCTTCTTTCGTTGATTATTTACTAGTATTGGTTCCTTCAACATATTGATTCTGATTTTGAATCTGACATGCCTTAGAACTTAATAAAAGTGTACATCTTGTTGATATTAAGTGTTTTTTCAATAATATTTTCACATACATTTATGTGTGGTGAGTCTTATCAAAGGTACACATAGCTACCTATGAAAGTAATCAAGAGATTAATAGTAATACCTCCAAACATGTATAAACTCAGTCCATACATCTTTATTTGAACATTTCAATGACAACACTGCTGTTATCTCAACACTTTTACTATAATGTAGACATCTAACATCTGCACTGTGTAAACTATGTTTACAGGAATTGAATTTGAGATGCCATTGTCATCGGCAAACAGTCCTCATCAGGGAGACAGAAAAAAGAATACTGCAATGAATACAACATCAGATTTATGTCAGACTGGGAAGGAATCTAACAATAAAGCATTGTGAGTATATTAAGATATTCTTTGTACTGCTGTCAGAGTCTGAAAACCAAATGAATTCATATTTTTTATGGCCTAGATATGGGTTTTGTGGACTGAGATTGTATGGCTGGAAGAGCCTCACTTTCGGAGTACCATTCTCTTTACCACCCAGTATATTGATGAGCGTGCCTCTTGTAGTATTTCAGTAAAAGTGTTCCAGGGGTCAATACAACTTTATAGTTATTGCATGGGTTCTGTGAGCATGCTCTACCGGTACATTGAATTACAACATGTACATTTGAAGTGATACTGGGTGTATGATACATGTAACTCAATTTATTCTAGCACCAAAGATAGAAATTATGATGGTCTAACATGCATACAAAGGCAGAGATACTCAATCTGTGATAATGTACAAATAAAACCATATACTTACACACCATACACACAAGTTTACCTGCCCTAGGTACATGCATTATTATATTTCAGAATCAATGTACAGCATTAAGAGTTAGAAATGTGTCAATGGTATTGTAACAAAACTGACCACAAAAACTGTCCCATTAGCAACTTTTGCAGATTTTTTATTGATTTGTAGATAAAATTTCATGTACTTTTGTTACCATAGAGACAATGATAGCGACAATGAATCAGACGATGAAACAGAAGAAGACCAACCAGATGATTTGGATGATGGGTCGTCATGGTTACAAAGTATAGGATTGAACCAGAAGGTTTCATCATTAGATTCCCATAAAGTGAAAGTGTATCCTTTAATGATTGATGTATTAATATCTTTGGTGATGTTATTGGTGTCATTTGACAGCAGAACAAATTAAAAAGTTATTAAGAATTTGTGCATTGTTTCTGGCCAAAGACCATTTGTGAAATATTTAGGTGAGTAGGGGAAAGGTGAGAGTCCAAAATCCCCTTACATGACTGGACGCTATGCTAATTACAAGCAAGTATAGATTATCTTGAGAGTCCAAAATCCCTTACTTAACTGGACTCTATGCTAATTACAAGCAAGTATAGACTATCTTGAGAGTCCAAAGATACAATTTATACTGTGTCAACAGCTGCAATAATCAAGTACAAAATGGCATATTCATAAAATGAATTGGGATTTAAGAAATCTTGATTTAAATGTAAAGTTATGTATAACTGTGAAACAATCCAATTGTTATTTGGGTGATTTTATAACTGAAAGTCTGAAATTACATTACTGAAACTCTACAAGACTATAAACTAAGTATACATAATGATATTATTGGACCAACGCTTGTGTACTATGTTTCTGATTACTCCAGTGGAGTCAAGATGGTCACATGATTATAGTGGCTAGCTCAGAGTCTATACATGTAAGTTTGAGCCTCACTGCTGTCATTTGTTTCTGAGTGACTAAAGTCCTTGGGCAAGATTTGAACCCCAGTTGTGTGCCAGTCAACCCAGCTGTATAATTGAGGACCTGGTAGGATAGAGGTTGTAATGTGAATACTTTAATCATGTGTACTTGTGGAGGCTGTAATTGATTGTATCATGCTCCCCAGGGAGTTGGGGATGTGCCATTATGGGTCTGTGACAAGGGTAAAGTGCCTTGCGCATAGTGTAGGAAGTACTATATAAGAAAGGGGTAAATAATTATTGTAAAACATTTTGTGCTGTATTGTGTTGGTCAAAACTAACATTATAGTTTGATGTGTTGGTACAATGATACCAGTCAACTGCCAGCTAGCTAATCCAAACTATATAACTGAATTCACAGTAAACAGTAACCAAACTATGTTATCATTTTTGTCAGTCTGAATGGCGCGTCTATGAACACATTCCATAACCTTTGACCTGGCCTATTTACAAGTTGTAGGTCAAACACTGGGTCACACTTATTCAGCAGAAAAGTTACAGGTGTGGTTCCCAGAGAGTTTAACAGTCATAGTGTACTAATAATGTAGGAAATGTATATAAAAAACCCACTGATTCATTGAAAACATGAATACACAAGTAACTTTACTACTTACATAAATCATGAAATTAAAGGCCAGGAGCCATGAGCATGACCTAGGGTTATCCTTTGGGCTAGGTCAACTTTTCTATATCTTTGTCAGATAATTCTTTTTCACATCTAATGTTTGAATACTTTTTCAGAGTAGGCCTTTAACAGAAATTATGAAATGTTCTGTGTAGATGACATACACGTAGACACAGTGATAGAGAGACTGTGATGTAGAGAATGGGGAGGCAAGCAAATATATGTTACAGCCCATAATATATAAACCACTTGTAAAATTCAGAAATGTCTACTACATATTAAATATCCAAATTTTCCATTGCAATCGTCGTTTCATTTCAAATTTGCTTTGTGGGAAAAAAAGAATGTAATTTGAAATAATTCACTGTTTGGAAAGCAAAAAACATTGATTTAATTGTGAGCATTCATAACTTTGATGTGAAACAGTAACACAAGAAAATAAAAGAATTTATACTATTAGATTTTATCATAACCTTGAATCTTGATTTAGGAGATACCATAAGTGTTAGGGTTCCCTAGCTTAATCACAAATATGTATGTTTCCATGGTAATGCCCACAGACTAGTATGTAATTAATAACTTAAGGAATCCTATATCATATGATAAATGTACCAATCCAGTACAGGAACTCATATTCTAGTTGGCTGTCGTCATGGCGGCTGCCTCTGGAGGTACACCAGAAGAAATTTTGAATAGAATTGGAGAAGATTGCCTGTCTTGTTCAATTTGTTTGGAGCAATACAAAGTACCTAAACTTCTACCATGTCATCATACATTCTGTCTGCACTGTTTGGAGACACTTGTCAAGAAAAAAGGAGTCTTAAACTGTCCAACATGTCAGCAGGAAGTGGATCTACCCTCTGGTGGAGTTGCTGCATTGAAGAACAACTTTTTCATGAACACACTACTGGAGGTGGTTGAGAAAAGAACAGAAGAGGCAAAGAAAACACAACATAAATGTGAGTGGTGTGAAGAAAATGATGCTACACATTTTTGCAGAGATTGTGAGCAGTATTTCTGTGATGGTTGTGTCAAGCCAGTACATCAGAAACTGAAACGTGCAAGCTCACATACAGTACTTTCTGTAGAAGAACATGAAAAGACAAAGTTTGCTATGCAGTCAGCCATTTTGTCCACTGAACGTTGTAAAGGTCATCCTGCAAATGAGGTCAAATATTTCTGTGATACGTGTCAAGTACCAATCTGTTCAGAGTGTACAATTATAGATCACCGTATTCCAGACCACAGTCATAGATATCTACAAATAGTGGCTGATGAGAGTTCCAAAGAGCTGTCAAAAATGGTGGAAAAATTGAAAGTGAAAGCTAAGCAGACAGATGAAAGTAAAATGGCAGTTGTAGGTTTGTGTAAAAAAGTGAAAGACCAATTTGAAGTAGAGGATGGTAAAGTAACCAAGCATGAAGAAACTTGCATAAAGATTTTGGAGTCAAGTGTTAAAGAAATCAAGTCTCAGATTGGAAAAGTTAAAGAACAAAGATGCACATTGAGAGAAGGGTTGAAGACAGACTGCCATCTACAGGTCAAACAATTAGAAATGCAGATTGTTGATTTAGAATTCAAATATGAAAACATTATCAGTACATCTGGATATGTAGAGGCATTAGTTAACCATGGCAGTGCAGCTCAATTGGTGTCCAGTAAATCTAAGCTCATACAACGTATTGAAGAGTTGGCTGCCATGGAAACCAAACCAGATATCAGACAGGAAGTGGTCACATTCAAACCTTCTGATGATGTCACTACAGATGGAATGCTGGGAGTTCTGAGATATGATGTATGCCCACATCTGTGTACAGTTGACAACATTCCAAAGAGACTAGTAAAAGGTGAATCTGTCAAGTTACTGATAACAACTAAAGACAGCAGTGGTAAGACAGTCATACCAAACCAAGAAGTGAAAGTGAAAGTAAGAAAACCAGATGGATCAGAAGAAGACATCCCAGTAACTGACAACAAAGATGGTACACACACTGGGATGATACATGGTGAAATGGATGGTAAATATCAAGTTACCATGGTGATAGAAGACCAACCAATACCAGGATCACCATTACAGATACCTGTCATGAAAGGATTGGTGAAAACTATCGGCAAACATGGAAGTAATCAAGGCGAGTTCAGTAAGCCCTTCAGTGCCACCTTAAACCGACATGGAGACATGGTGGTAGCTGATACAACGAATGCAAGAATTCAATTTATTGACATTCTTGGGAAATTTAAGAAAGTGTTGAAATTTACACAGTTCAAGAAGAGATTCTGCCCACTTGATGTAGCAATATCAGCTGAAGATGAATACTTTATGACAGATAATGGTAACAAACTAATAGTGGTTAGTGACGAAGATGGAAATGTTGTCAGATGCTTTGGACAAAATGAACTGAAGCATCCCAGAGGCATCTGTATTAGTCCTCTAGATGGTACTGTCTATGTCACTGACTGGGATGGAACCTGTGGGGATAGGACAGACAAGGAAGATAGTCACTGTGTAAGAAAATACAGACAGAATGGAGATTACATCAACTCCTTTGGCAAGTATGGTGAATTCAAAGGACCCTACTTCATGTACATTGACAGTCAAGGAATCTTGTATGTAACTGACTTTGATAATCACTGTGTCCAGGTCTTCAGTGCCGATGACCAATTCTGGTACAAGTTTGGCATTCCAGGTCAAAGTGAAGGTCAGCTGTATTATCCACGTGGAATAGTGATGGACAAGAACAGTTATCTGTATGTGGGTGATAGCAAAGACCGTGTACTGAAATTTGACATGAGTGGAAGATTCATCTGTCATGTTGATAGAGCTGAAGATGGGTTAAATTCCCCTGCTGGTCTAGTATTAACTGAAGATGTACCAGTCAAACTAGTTGTGGTTGATAAAGGCAATCATTGTCTGAAAGTATTTGTACTGTAAGACCTGGCATGTAGATAACTCGGTGTACTTGCTGATGTGTAAAAACCACAACAACAGAGAAGAGAATTATGCTAAACTTTCCAAAGATTTCCATTGCATGTAACAATCTAATAATCTGATGTAGGAATAAGGCATGACTTGCTTTTATTAGCTTTGTTTCCATCATATATTTCTGTTTGTTTTCGATGTCACTGTTCCAGGAGTGATCGCTATCTTCCAATGAGGGTGTGTGTTCCTGGAACAACAAAATTGAAAACAAACACCAATATATGAAGGAAATAGAGATATTAAAATCAGTCTTGCCTTATTCTTACATCAGATTTTAATCAGATTGAGAATGTACCACAATTTTGATGGGGATTAAAAATGAAATACTTGGGGAACTCACGGTAGATTTTACCTACTTCCTAACCGTAACAAAAAACAGTGGTAGTATTGTAACTAACATAGAAGTTATCAACATATGCATATACATGTACAATGTGTATTGTATAAGTCTACATACAGAATGTACACGTACAAAAAAACATCACTAGATAGTGTGATTTGATATGTTTCTGATGAAACAAATATATGTACCATTATTAGGTGGTTATGTTTCCACTGGAATCATGTGACAAAAGATTTCAACCTAGACAGGGAAAAGTCACTTTCAAGTTTTACACATCTGGGATTCCATTCGTTTGTCACATGATGCCAGTGATGAGTCATGTGACCAACCCAGGACACCAGATTGGTGAACAAGTCCACATAACAGTATGGATGAAAGATTCAGTTTTTACTTTAGCTAAATATCAATTGTGTGTAGTGTTTCAAAAAGTTTATATTTCTTTATTGATGATTTATAGTACATCAATCAATCAATCAATAAATCAATCAATCAATCAATCAATCTTTATTGTATAACAACATGCCATAGCAAGCATGGTAAAGCATACAAAAATAACATACAGAAATAAAGTGAACACAATACAGTCATTTAGCCAACTGCTGGAGAACTCTTTACATCAACAAGAAATTTCCCAAGAGGAAGTTTATCATCCAAGATCAAAATGTGCAAAATTTTGCTTTTATCATTTGAGCAATGAAAAATTGAATTATTTAATGACAAAGAAGAAAAAAGTGCCTTTCTTTCATTCATATATTGAGAACAAAGAATTAAATAATGAAATACTATCAAGACTATCTTGAAGTTCATATTTTAATGAAGTGACATATCATCACTGACAAACATTCACAGAACAACTTTTCAAAGTCAAAGTACTTTTTAAATGAAGAATTCTAAAATTAGAAGAAAGTACATTTTAACAATTCATGTAATTTCTTGATTAGTCAACTAAAACACATCAAATAAAATCCTTAAGATGAATATGATAAAATTGAGAGAGAAAATGTTCAGTTATAATCCATTGTATTGCTGACACAGACCTGACACTGTGGTATGGCATGGTCTGTACAGGACCTGGTGAAGGGGGAAATGTTATTGCTGTGTAGTAGATGGATAGAATTGTTTGGGTTTTTTTTGTAAATTTTGTAAGCAGTATACAAACTGGTCACAAGGGGTAGAATGATTTACAAATAAAGTTGATTATTTTCAATGATACAATGCATGTAGAGACAAGTAAATATCAAGATAGTGACATACCAAGATAAGATATTATATGTACATGTCAATACTGTTACAGTAGTAGTCTGGAGAATAACAGAGATTCCAGGCTAGTCAGTACTGTAGTAGTCTGGAGAATAGTAGAGATTCCAGGCTAGTCAGTATTGTAGTAGTCTGGAGAATAGTAGAGATTCCATGCTAGTCAGTACTGTAGTAGTCTGGGGAATAGTAGAGATTCCAGGCTAGTCAGTACTGTAGTAGTCTGGAGAATAGTAGAGATTCCAGGCTAGTCAGTACTGTAGTAGTATGGGGAATAGTAGAGATTCCAGGCTAGTCAGTACTGTAGTAGTCTGGAGAATAGTAGAGATTCCAGGCTAGTCAGTACTGTAGTAGTCTGGAGAATAGTAGAGATCCCAGGCTAGTCAGTACTGTAGTAGTCTGGAGAATAGTGGAGTTTCCAGGCTAGTCAGTATTGTAGTAGTCTGGAGAATAGTAGAGATTCCAGGCTAGTCAGTACTGTAGTAGTCTGGAGAATAGTAGAGATTCCAGGCTAGTCAGTACTGTAGTAGTCTGGAGAATAGTAGAGATTCCAGGCTAGTTAGTACTGTAGTAGTCTGGAGAATAGCAGAGATTCCAGGCTAGTCAGTACTGTAGTAGTCTGGAGAATAGTAGAGATTCCAGGCTAGTCAGTACTGTAGTAGTCTGGAGAATAGTAGAGATCCCAGGCTAGTCAGTACTGTAGTAGTCTGGAGAATAGCAGAGATTCCAGGCTAGTTAGTACTGTAGTAGTCTGGAGAATAGCAGAGATTCCAGGCTAGTCAGTACTGTAGTAGTCTGGAGAATAGTAGAGATCCCAGGCTAGTCAGTACTGTAGTAGTCTGGAGAATAGTAGAGATTCCAGGCTAGTCAGTACTGTAGTAGTCTGGAGTAGAGTAGAGATTCCAGGCTAGTGAGTACTGTAGTAGTCTGGAGAATAGTAGAGATTCCAGGCTAGTCAGTACTGTAGTAGTCTGGAGTAGAGTAGAGATTCCAGGCTAGTCAGTACTATAGTAGCCTGGAGTAGAGTAGAGATTCCATGCTAGTCAGTACTGTAGTAGTCTGGAGAATAGTAGAGATCCCAGGCTAGTCAGTACTGTAGTAGTCTGGAGAATAGTAGAGATTCCAGGCTAGTCAGTACTGTAGTAGTCTGGAGTAGAGTAGAGATTCCAGGCTAGTCAGTACTGTAGTAGTCTGGAGAATAGTAGAGATTCCAGGCTAGTCAGTACTGTAGTAGTCTGGAGTAGAGTAGAGATTCCAGGCTAGTCAGTACTGTAGTAGTCTGGAGTAGAGTAGAGATTCCAGGCTAGTCAGTACTGTAGTAGTCTGGAAAAAAGTAGAGATTCCAGGCTAGTCAGTACTGTAGTAGTCTGGAGAATAGTAGAGATTCCAGGCTAGTCAGTACTGTAGTAGTCTGGAGAATTGTAGCGATTCCAGGCTAGTCAGTACTGTAGTAGTCTGGAGAATAGTAGAGATTCCAGGCTAGTCAGTACTGTAGTAGTCTGGAGAATAGTAGAGATTCCAGGCTAGTCAGTACTGTAGTAGTCACTAGAAAAGTTTTGTATAGCACTTTTCCACTCTGTATCGTAATTGAGCACTTCCGGATTATTACCCCTGGCATGTATATATTGTGGTATAAGTCTTCTATCATATCAGGTCCCCAATACAGTCATAGTATATGCCCCCCCCCCCCCCTTCATATAACTGTTGTTATCCTTAACTGTACCTAGTCAGGACAAGGTAATCAAATCAGATCACTATAGTGAATCTATGGTTCAGATACAAGGTGTCTATACACAAGCACTCTTTAACTTCCTTCTTAATAGTAAAAGTACTATAGCATTATCAGGACCACAGTCTGGTATACCACCAACTATCCTATCACCAGTGGCCTTCCAAGGAGCTGCACTCAAGACACTCAAGGTATGAAGACATGTCTTATATTTACAAAACATACATTCACTTTGAACTACATTGTTGCTAATGGGGGGGGGGGGGGGGGGGGGTTGTGCAACACCTCAGTCAGAGGTGCAACTGGGGCACAACTTTGACACTGAATACCACCTTGAGAAATACAATTGTATTTAAAACTGTTTTCATAGATTTTAAAATAGGATCAAAATAGTCATTTAGTTCCAGAAACAATTTCCTAAATATATATATATATATGCACAGCTGCAGATTAATGAATGATGTGGTTGGGGGTGCTATACAGGTCTGTTAAAAGGTGATTTTTTTGATGGGTGAAGACATTTCTTAAGCCTGGAATAGGAACACATCTTTATTAACCCTATGTGTAAAAAATTTTGAGAAGAAGAAAAAAATACCAAATGGTTGATTTAACTGAATTGAAATACATATTATAGAAAGAAAATTTAAGGAAGGTTTTCAATATTTCCACAAAAGCGTAGAATCTCAGCTTGCACCACTTTAAATTCATGATTCTGCATAAAGTTGTATCTGCAAAATATTTTCCTGTAACTTGTAACTAATATATACACTATTCTTGATACTAGGTAAAACATGGAAAAGTGCATCAATACCAGGCTGGCAAATCACAAGTACTGAGTACTTTAGAAGTGACAGGACCTTTACTACCTACTAATATTGTCTACTTGTGTGAACTGTTTAAACAAACGCAGCAAGGTGACTTCAATATGATATGTAATGTACAAGATTGTACGATACCTTTCAATGCTGCACAAAGTGACAATGTCCAAGATGACGATGATGAGAGAACACATAAACTAAGTCAGTGTGGACTGTCTAAGGAAAGTATTGTGAATTTTATAGAAGGCAGTAATCATGGAAAGTATGCAATCAGAGAATTGAAATGTGAAAACAATATGTATAGTTGGAATCTCTGAAAATGAACTGGTGCTTGAAACGAACATGTATGGTGTTGAAATATAATTTATATACCGAGTATATAGTAGTAACTATGAGAATGAATTCAGTGTCTAAATATGCTGTGAAAATATAATTTAGCATATTGAGTTCTGATAGTCACAAGTGGTAACATAGTTTTCAATAAGCTAATCAGACACAACCTAAAGTTATAATTGTGATATTGTGACACAAAGTAATTGAGATATTAATTGTAAATGCTGTATTAAAATCAACAACAATGTATTCTGCAATTGTACTCTGTGATAACACTGGATGGGTCTCCCTATAGACTGAACCATCTTTTGGTGGCAAATAAACCAAGCAAGTGTATATTATATATAAGCTATCAGAGATGCTGCCTCCTAGTCTAGTTACTGTATGTGTCCATTTTTTTTACGATAACCATATCTCTCCATGTATAGTCAAACAGACAAATTCTACTGAAAGTCTGGCTAATCTCCTACTGGGGAATGGGTGAACAGACTTGCATGTCAGTAGTAATTCTATCATACACACTGACAGGTGGTTGTAATTGGTTGCTTGGTTCACTTTTTGGTCTACTCTGAAATGACTGATGCGTACTAGTTCTGCAGGGAAAATACTATTACTTTAGACTGTCGACAGTCGTGCGTGCCTTTTTTGCTACGTTTCATCTAAATCAAAGTCGTCACCTGACTCCGTAGCACTGAATACTAATGCATACTGATAGGAACTGCGATTGCTGTGAGTGTATCCGGCGCTCGCTAATCTGTACGCAGTTATAGTATCTCTCCAGATCGGGGCGAGACAACAACTAATTATAATGGCCAGCTCTGTGTTTGTACATGTAAGTAAGAGTCTCACTACTGTCATTTGTTTCTGAATGGCTAAAGTCCATGGGCAAGATTTGAACCCCAGCTGTGTGCCAGTAAACCCAGTTGTGAAATTGAGGACCTGGTAGGATAAAGGTTGTATTGTGAATGCTTTAATCGTGTGTGCTTATGGAGGCTATTATTGATTGTATGCTCCTCAGGGAGTTGAGGAAGTATTTAGGGGCCTAGGGTTGTTGTGCCACCATAGATCTGTGCCAGGTGTAATAATTGTAAAGCACTTTGAGCATAGTGTGGGCAAATTGCTTATAAAAAACATTGTTATTATAGTTGCATGTGTTCGTAATAGACTCCACCAGGGCTCAGCCGCCACCATTTAAAAAAAATAGAAATATTGTACCAAATGTCGCCACTTGTCAGAAAGGTAAGGTAGCTGATTGATCTTTGGTGCAAGACAAGACAATTAACGATACTGTGATTATCGTGAAAAGAAAAAGCTGTGCAACAGTAGATTGAGCACAGTGTATTGAACTAAACAAAACGATAATATGTCAATCATGAAGTAAATGGAAGCCTGGCCTTACAGCATGTGGCTGGCACAGAACTACACACATTGCATACAACTGTGTATGTAAGTTTACTGAACAATAGGAATGACTTTAGTTCAAACAATTGTATGTCAACATAATTTGCAATTTGTTTGTCATTTTTTCCCATATTAAAACAATAGTCTGTCTACTTAGATTTAATTAATTGAAAGTGAATACCAAATGTAAATCTTCAAATTTATAATTGAGATTTGCAATTCAAAACAGACAGCAGACACAGAACATTCCTCTAGTAACTGAACTATGAAATCAATAATTAGTTTGTCACTGTCAATGGTTTATTACCTGGAATGTACCATTGTATACATATACTAGTCAGTGACCTATGACCTGCATGTAAACTATACAATGAGAGGTCAAATCTGGGTCACATCTACTGTAATGTTCCATGTCTGGTACTCAGACTTTGTTATATACATAACAATGTAGTGACTCACTGTACATGTACACTCTGTGATCAATAGAAAATAGAAATAGAAAATATGTATAAATTGTATAGCTATATCTACATAGTGTAATGCTATAAATTCTGAAACTAACAAATTATGGACTTTTTCTGATTAGGTGACATACAAGTATAGAGATATTGATGTGTGGGGGCATTTTGTAAGTGAATATACATGATTGTATGTTACAGCCCATAATATCTAGACCACTTGTGAAATCAAGTGTCTACATGGAGATATAAAATGTCTAGATTTTCCAGTGAAGTTCTCTACTATTTACAACTGTTCCATTTCAAAGTTGCTTCACAGGAACAAAAGAATGTAAAAGTGAAATACTTCATTAACTGAACAACAACACCACTGATTTATTAGTCAACAATTCACACCTAACTTTTTTAACTTAGAACTGATTCCAGTATAAAGTTAAAAATGATACAACAAAGTTAAAGAATTTATAGAACTAGATCTTATCATGAACTTTGAATTTGACTTACTAGATACCAGGCCAGTTTTGGGGTTCCCTCTCTTAATTGTAAATGTGTAAGTTTCCATGGTAATGCTTGCACAGTTGCCTTGCTTGAACTATATAGTAATTATTCACCTGTCATAGCTTAGGGAGTCCTATGTCACATGATGCATATATACTCAGACTCTAGTAGGTTGCCATCATGGCGGCTGCCTCTGGAGGTACACCAGAAGAAATTCTGGATAAAATTGGAGAACACTGTCTCTCTTGTTCAATTTGTTTGGAGCAATACAAAGTACCTAAACTTCTACCATGTCATCATACATTCTGTCTGCACTGTTTAGAGTCACTTGTAAAGAAAAAAGGAGTCTTAAACTGTCCGACTTGTCAGCAGGAAGTAGATCTACCCTCTGGTGGAGTTGCTGCATTGAAGAACAACTTTTTTATGAACACACTACTGGAGGTGGTTGAGAAAAGAACTGAAGAAGCAAAGAAAACACAACACAAATGTGAGTTTTGTGAAGAAAATGATGCTACACATTTTTGCAGAGATTGTGAGCAGCACTTCTGTGATGGTTGTCTCACTTTATTTCACAAGAAAATGAAACGTGCTAGCTCACATACAGTACTGTCTGTAGAAGAACATGAAAAGACAAAGTTTGCTATGCAGTCAGCCATTTTGTCCACTATATGTTGTAAAGGTCATCCTGCAAATGAGGTCAAATATTTCTGTGATACGTGTCAAGTACCAATCTGTTCAGAGTGTACAATTATAGATCACCGTATTCCAGACCACAGCCATAGATATCTACAAACTGTGGCTGATGAGTGTTCCAAAGAATTGTCAAAAATGGTGGAGAAATTGAAAGTGAAAGCAAAGGAGGCAGATGAAAGTAAAATAACAGTTGTAAATTTATGCAAGAAAGTGAAAGATCAGTTTGAAGTAGAGGAATGTAAAGTGACCCAACAAAAGATGATCCATACCAAGGTTATTGAGACAGGTTTAAAGGAACTAGAGTCAAACATTGGAAGAATTGAAGAAGAGCATTACACATTGACAGAGGGGTTGAAAACAGACTGCCATCTACAGGTCAAACAATTAGAAACTCAGATTGCCGATTTAGAATTCAAATATGAAAACATTATCAGTACATCTGAATATGTAGAGGCATTAGTCAACCATGGCAGTGCAGCTCAACTGGTGTCCACTAAATCTAAGCTCATACAACGTATTGAAGAGTTGGCTGCCATGGAAACCAAACCAGATGTCAAACAGGAAGTGGTTACATTCAAATCTTCTGATGATGTCACTACAGATGGAATGCTGGGAGTTCTGAGATATGATGTATGTCCATCTCTGTGTACAGTTGACAACATTCCAAAGAGACTAGTGAAAGGTGAATCTGTCAAGTTACTGATAACAACTAAAGACAGCAGAGGTAAGACAGTCATACCAAACCAAGAAGTGAAAGTGAAAATAAGAAAACCAGATGGATCACAAGAAGACATCCCAGTAACTGACAACACAGATGGTACACACACTGTGATGATACATGGTGAAATGGATGGTAAATATCAAGTTACCATGGTGATAGAAGACCAACCAATACCAGGATCACCTTTACAGATACCTGTCATTAAAGGATTGGTGAAAACTATCGGCAAAGAAGGAAGTAATGCTGGAGATTTCAATAATCCTAGCAGTGTCACTTTGAACAGACATGGAGACATGGTGGTTGCTGATACAAAGAATCACAGAATTCAATTTATTGATATTCATGGGAAATGTAAGAAAATGTTGAAATTTACACAGTTGAAGAAGAGATTCTGTCCACTTGATGTAGCAATATCAGCTGAAGATGAATACTTTATGACAGATAATGGTAACAAACAAATAGTGGTAAGTGACGAAGATGGAAATGTTGTCAGATGCTTTGGACAAAATGAACTGAAGTATCCCAGAGGTATCTATATAAGTCCTCTAGATGGTACTGTCTATGTCACTGACTGGGATGGAACCTGTGGAGATAGGACAGACAAGGAAGATAGTCACTGTGTAAGAAAATACAGACAGAATGGGGATTACATCAACTCCTTTGGCAAGTATGGTGATGAGAATGGTGAATTCAAAGAACCCTACTTCATGTACATTGACAGTCAAGGAATCTTGTATGTAACTGACTTTGAGAATTGCCGTGTCCAGGTCTTCAATGCTTATGACAAATTCCTATACAAGTTTGGTAAAAAGTATTTCTGGTTCAGTACTGGCTTTTTCGGGAGAAACCCTGATCATCCATATGGAATAGTGATGGACAAGAACAGATATCTGTATATCAGTGATAGCAAATGCTGTGTACAGAAATTTGACATGAGTGGAAGATTCATCTGTCGTATTGATAGAGCGGAAGATGGGTTAAATTCCCCTGCTGGTCTAGTATTAACTGAAGATGTACCAGTCAAACTAGTTGTGGTTGATAAAGGCAATCATTGTCTGAAAGTATTTGTACTGTAAGACCTGGCATGTAGATAACTCGGTGTACTTGCTGATGTGTAAAAACCACAGCAACAGAGAAGAGAATTATGCTAAACTTTCCAAAGATTTCCATTGCATGTAACAATCTTAGACTAATAATCTGATGTAGGAATAAGGCATGACTTTCTTTTATTAGCTCTGTTTCCGTCATATAGTTCTGTTTGTTTTCAATGTCACTGTTCCAGGAGTGATCGCTATCTTCCAATGAGGGTGTGTGTTCCTGGAACAACAAAATTGAAAACAAACACCAATATATGAAGGAAATAGAGATATTAAAATCAGTCTAGCCTTATTCTTACATCAGATTTTAATCAGATTGAGAATGTACCACAATTTTGGTGGGGAACAAAAATGAAATACTTGGGGAAGTCATGGTAGATTTTACCTACTTCCTAACCTTAACAAAAAACAGTGGTAGTATTGTAACTAACATAGGAGTTATCAACATATGCATAATACATGTACAATGTGTATTGTATAAGTCTACATACAGAATGTACATGTACAAAAAAACATCACTGGACAGTGTGATGTGATGTGATATGATATGTTTCTAATGAAACAAATATATGTACCATTATTCCATTATTAGGTGGTTATGTTTCCACTGGAATCATGTGACAATAGATTTCAACCTAGACAGGGAGGGGCCACTTTCAACTTTTACACATCTGGGATTCCATTAGTTTGTCACATGATGCCAGTGATGAGTCATGTGACCAACCCAGGACACCAGATTGGTGAACAAGTCCACATAACAGTATGGATGAAAGATTCAGTTTTTACTTTAGCTAAATATCAATTGTGTGTAGTGTTTCAAAAAGTTTATATTTCTTTATTGATGATTTATAGTACATCAATCAATCAATCAATAAATCAATCAATCAATCAATCAATCAATCAATCAATCAATCTTTATTGTATAACAACATGCCATAGCAAGCATGGTAAAGTATACAAAAATAACATACAGAAATAAAGTGAACACAATACAGTCATTTAGCCAACTGCTGGAGAACTCTTTACATCAACAAGAAATTTCCCAAGAGGAAGTTTATCATCCAAGATCAAAATGTGCAAAATTTTGCTTTTATCATTTGAGAAATGAAAAATTGAATTATTTAATGACAAAGAAGAATTAAATGATGAAATACTATCAAGACTATCTTGAAGTTCATATTTTATGAAGTGACATTTCATCACTAACAAACATTCACAGAACAACTTTTCAAAGTCAAGGTACCTTTTAAATGAAGAATTCAGAAATAAAGTGAACACAATACAGTCATTTAGCCAACTGCTGGAGAACTCTTTACATCAACAAGAAATTTCCCAAGAGGAAGTTTATCATCCAAGATCAAAATGTGCAAGAACAACTTTTCAAAGTCAAGGTACCTTTTAAATGAAGAATTCTAAAATTACAAGCAAGTATGTTTTAACATGTAATTTCTTGATTAGTCAACTAAAACACATCAAATAAAATCCTTAGATGAATATGAAAAAATTGAGAGAGAAAATGTTCACAGTTATAATTCATTGTATTGCTGACACAGACCTGACACTGGTATGTCATGGTCTGTACAGGACCTGGTGAAGGGGGCAATGTTATTGCTGTGTAGTAGATGGATAGAATTGTTTTGTTTTGTTTTTATAAATTTTGTAAGCAGTATACAAACTGGTCAAAAGGGGTTGATTGATTTAAAAATAAAGTTGATTATTTTGAATGATACAATGCATGTAGAGAGAAGTAAATATCAAGAAAGTGACATACCAAGATAAGATCTTACATGTACATGTCAATACTGACAATTACTGTTACTTTAGTAGTCTAGCAGAAATAATGGATATCCCAGGCTAGTCAGTACTATAGTAGTCTGGAGAATAGTAGAGATTCCAGGCTAGTCAGTACTGTAGTAGTCTGGGGAATAGTAGAGATTCCAGGCTAGTCAGTACTGTAGTAGTCTGGGGAATAGTAGAGATTCCAGGCTAGTCAGTACTGTAGTAGTCTGGAGAATAGCAGAGATTCCAGGCTAGTCAGTACTGTAGTAGTCTGGAGAATAGTTAGATATTCCAGGCTAGTCAGTACTGTAGTAGTCTGGAGAATAGTTAGAGATTCCAGGCTAGTCAGTACTGTAGTAGTCTGGAGAATAGCAGAGATTCCAGGCTAGTAAGTACTGTAGTAGTCTGGAGAATAGTTAGAGATTCCAGGCTAGTCAGTACTGTAGTAGTCTGGAGAATAGTAGAGATTCCAGGCTCGTCAGTACTGTAGTAGTCTGGAGAATAGTTAGAGATTCCAGGCTAGTCAGTACTGTAGTAGTCTGGAGAATAGTAGAGATTCCAGGCTAGTCAGTACTGTAGTAGTCTAGAGAATAGTAGAGATTCCAGGCTAGTCAGTACTTTAGTAGTCTGGAGAATAGCAGAGATTGCAGGCTAGTCAGTACTGTAATAGTCTGGAGAATAGCGGAGATTCCAGGCTAGTCAGTACTGTAATAGTCTGGAGAATAGTAGAGATTTCAGGCTCGTCAGTACTGTACTAGTCTGGAGAATAGTAGAGATTCCAGGCTAGTCAGTACTGTAGTAGTCTGGAGAATAGCAGAGATTGCAGGCTAGTCAGTACTGTAGTAGTCTGGATAATAGCAGAGATTCCAGGCTAGTCAGTACTGTAGTAGTCTGGAGAATAGTAGAGATTCCAGGCTAGTCAGTACTGTAGTAGTCTGGAGAATAGTAGAGATTTCAGACTAGTCAGTACTGTAGTAGTCTGGATAATAGCAGAGATTCCAGGCTAGTCAGTACTGTAGTAGTCTGGAGAATAGTAGAGATTCCAGGCTAGTCAGTACTGTAGTAGTCTGGAGAATAGTAGAGATTCCAGGCTAGTCAGTACTGTAGTAGTCTGGAGAATAGTGGAGATTCCAGGCTAGTCAGTACTGTAGTAGTCTGGAGAATAGTGGAGATTCCAGGCTAGTCAGTACTGTAGTAGTCTGGAGAATAGTAGAGATTCCAGGCTAGTCAGTACTGTAGTAGTCTGGAGAATAGTAGAGATTCCAGGCTAGTCAGTACTGTAGTAGTCTGGAGAATAGTGGAGATTCCAGGCTAGTCAGTACTGTAGTAGTCTGGAGAATAGTGGAGATTCCAGGCTAGTCAGTACTGTAGTAGTCTGGAGAATAGTAGAGATTCCAGGCTAGTCAGTACTGTAGTAGTCTGGAGAATAGTAGAGATTCCAGGCAAGTCAGTACTGTAGTAGTCTGGGGAATAGTAGAGATTCCAGGCTAGTCAGTACTGTAGTAGTCTGGAGAATAGTAGAGATTCCAGGCTAGTCAGTACTGTAGTAGTCACTAGAACAGCTTTGTATAGCACTTTTCCACTCTGTATCGTAATTAAGCACTTCTGGATTATTACCCCTGGCATGTATATCATATATCATATCAGGTCCCCAATACAGTCATAGTATATGCCCCCCCCCCTTCATATAACTGTTGTTATCCTTAACTGAACCTAGTCAGGACAAGGTAACCAAATCAGATCACTATAGTGAATCTATGGTTCAGATACAAGGTGTCTATACACAAGCACTCTTCAACTTCCTTCTTAATAGCAAAAGTACTATAGCATTATCAGGACCACAGTCTGGTATACCACCAACTATCCTATCACCAGTGGCCTTCCAAGGAGCTGCACTCAAGACACTCAAGGTATGAAGACATGTCTTATATTTACAAAACATACATTCACTTTGAACTACGTTGTTGCTAATGGGGGGGGGGGGCTTCTGCAACACCTCAGTCAGAGGTGCAACTGGGGCACAACTGTGACACTGAATACCACCTTGAGAAATACAATTGTATTTAAAAATGTTTTCATAGATTTTAAAATAGGATCAAAATAGTCATTTAGTTCCAGAAACGATTTCCTAAATATATATATATATATATATATATATATATATATATATATATATATATATATATATATATATATATATATATATATATATATATATATATATATATATATGCACAGCTGCAGATTAATGAATGATGTGGTTGGGGGCGCTATACAGGTCTGTTAAAAGGTGATTTTACATTTTAGTGATGGGTGAAGACATTTTTTAAGCCTGGAATAGGAACACATCTTTATTAACCCTATGTGTAAGAAATTTTGATAAGAAAAAAAAAAACCAAATGGTTGATTTAACTGAATTGAAATACATATTATAGAAAGAAAATTTAAGGAAGGTTTTCAATATTTCCACAAAAGCCTAGAATCTCAGCTTGCACCACTTTAAATTCATGATTGTGCATAAAGTTGTATACACAAAATATTTTCCTGTAACTTGTAACTAATATATACACTATTCTTGATACTAGGTAAAACATGGAAAAGTGCATCAATACCAGGCTGGCAAATCACAAGTACTGAGTACTTTAGAAGTGACAGGACCTTTACTACCTACTAATATTGTCTACTTGTGTGAACTGTTTAAACAAACACAGCAAGGTGACTTCAATATGATATGTAATGTACAAGATAGTACGATACCTTTCAATGCTGCACAAAGTGACAATGTCAAAGATGACGATGATGAGAGAACACATAAACTAAGTCAGTGTGGACTGTCTAAGGAAAGTATTGTGAATTTTATAGAAGGCAGTAATCATGGAAAATATGCAATCAGAGAATTGAAATGTGAAAACAATATGTATAGTTGGAATCTCTGAAAATGAATTGGTGCTTGAAACGAACATGTATGGTGTTGAAATATAATTTATATACCGAGTATATAGTGGTAACTATTAGAATGAATTCAGTGTCTAAATATGCTGTGAAAATATAATTTAGCATATTGAGTTCTGATAGTCACAAGTGGTGACATAGTTTTCAATAAGCTAATCAGACACAACCTAAAGTTATAATTGTGATATTGTGACACACAGTAATTGAGATATTGTAAATGCTGTATCAAAATCAACAACAATGTATTCTGCAATTGTACTCAGAGATAACACTGGATGGATCTCCCTATAGACTGAACCATCTTTTGGTGGCAAATAAACCAAGCAAGTGTATAGTATATATACGCTATCAGAGATGCTGCCTCCTAGTCTAGTTACTGTATGTGTCCATTTTTTTTACGATCACCATGTCTCTCCATGTATAGTCAAAGAGACTGAAAGTCTGGCTAATCTCCTACTGGGGAATGGGTGAACAGACTTGCATGTCAGTAGTAATCTATCATACACACTGACAGGTGGTTGTAATTGGTTGCTTGGTTCACTTTTTGGTCTACTCTGAAATGACTGATGCGTACTAGTTCTGCAGGGAAAATACTATTACTTTAGACTGTCGACAGTTGTGCTAATCTGTACGCAGTTATAGTATCTCTCCAGATCGGGGCGAGGCAACAACTAATTATAATGGCCAGCTCTGTGTTTGTACATGTAAGTAAGAGTCTCACTACTGTCATTTGTTTCTGAATGGCTAAAGTCAATGGGCAAGATTTGAACCCCAGCTGTGTGCCAGTAAACCCAGTTGTGAAATTGAGGACCTGGTAGGATAAAGGTTGTATTGTGAATGCTTTAATCCTATGTGCTTATGGAGGCTGTTATTGATTGTATGCTCCTCAGGGAGTTGAGGAAGTATTTAGGGGCCGAGGGTTGTTGTGCCACCATAGATCTGTGCCAGGTGTAATAATTGTAAAGCACTTTGAGCATAGTGTGGGCAAATTGCTTATTAAAAACATTGTTATTATAGTTGCATGTGTTCGTAATAGACTCCACCAGGGCTCTAGCCGCCACCATTTAAAAAAAATAGAAATATTGTACCAAATGTCGCCACTTGTCAGAAAGGTAAGGTAGCTGATTGATCTTTGGTGCAAGACAAGACAATTAACGATACTGTGATTATCGTGAAAAGAAAAAGCTGTGCAACAGTAGATTGAGCACAATGTATTGAACGAAACAAAACGATAATATGTCAATCATGAAGTAAATGGAAGCCTGGCCTTAAAGCATGTTGCTGGCACAGAACTACACACATTGCATACAACTTTGTATGTAAGTTTACTAAACAATAGGAATGATTTTAGTTCAAACAATTGTATGTCAACATAATTTGCAATTTGTTTGCCATTTTTCCCCATATCAAAACAATAGTCCGTCTACATAGATTTAAATAATTGAAAGTGAATACCAAATGTAAATCTTCAAATTTATAATTGAGATTTGCAATTCAAAACAGACAGCAGACAAAGAACATTCCTCTAGTAACCAAACTATGAAATCAACAATTAGTTTGACACTCTCAATGGTTTATTACCTGGAATGTACCATTGTATACATATACTAGTCAGTGACCTATGACCTGCATGTAAACTACACAATCAGAGGTCAAATCTGGGTCACATCTACTGTAATGTTCCATGTCTGGTACTCAGACTTTGTTATATGCATAGCAATGTAGTGACTCACTGTACATGTACACTCTGTGATCAATAGAAAACAGAAATAGAAAATATGTATAAATTGTATAGCTATATATTTACACATTGTAATGCTATAAATCTTGAAATTAACAAATTATGGATTTTTAGAACTGGTTCAGTAGTGCTATAGGCATGGTGAAATGTGTATGTGTGTGTGTGTGTGTGTGTGTGTGTAAATGACAAGTCAAAAACCGCCAGACTGACTGCCTTCAACTTGGTATTTAGTGGGGAATTACTTAGGGCATATAGATAGAAAATTGTTCAAATGAAAATGATCGCATCAGAAATGTGCTTTTTGGGTAAAAAAAAATAGGTTTTGCCTCAAAAAACTACTGGGCAGATTGGCCTGAAATTTTGTGAGAATGATCTTGGGGTTGCTTAGAGTAAGATTTGTTCATGACATGATGATATGCAAATTCAAAATGTGTATACTTGGTCAAAAATCTATAATTCCTAAATTACAGAGCAGAGTTGAGTTGAGTGAAATTTAATGGGAGGGTTCTTAGGGACTTGGTCTAAGAATTGTTCATGATGTAATGATCCCATCAGTGATATGCAACCTAGGGCTAAAATTTGTCTTTTTGGTCTAAAGTCTATAATTCCAAAATGACTGAACAGATAGGGCTGAGATTTGGTGGGAACATATAAGTTTATTGCAAATATGCTAAGGCCTTAGCCCATCGCACAACCAAATATACAAAACAAGATACAGAGAGTGAAAGAGTTACAGAGTGGCTACGAATTCTTGACGGCATTTAAAAGACTTATGTATAAATAGTGCTAGTTTAAATTGAACAGTATCATTCTTACAAGACAGTAAGAAAAAACATTTCTCTCTAGATGGAAAGTTACAATATTTATCGGGAATGAGTGCATGTCTAAATATGTCATATAAAGGGCAAAATAAGAGAAAATGACACTCATCTTCAACAATATACACACCACGCCCTTCACAGTATGGGCAAAATCTAAGATGAGCGGGAATTGGGGGTTTATAATGTCGACCAGCTTCAATTGCAAGCTGGTGACTAGAACAACGAAATTTGGCCAAATCAAACTTAAATTTTGGAATAGTAATACATGAAAGGTACAATTCCGGTTGAAGTAAAGTTTTAAAATTAACATATGAACGTAAACGTGGGCATTCATGCAGCGATGCCGACCATTCCTGCCTGTAACAATCTTTTAATCTTTCAGAAAACAATTCCAAAAATGCTCTATTATCTCCTACCTGCTGTTCAATCCACACAATTCCAAAACCGTACCGAAATAATATTTCACGAATTTTTGTTGCCCATGTTGTTCTACCCGCTACGTCTAAGTTTCTTAACATTTCATAACAAGCTTTGGGGTAACGAGTATTCTCCATTCCCAATAGTTTCAACCAATAAGAAACACAACGCTTCATATACATACAGTAAAGTGGAAATCTTCCACATTCTCCTAGTAGAACCTCAGAGTTTACACTAGAATTTACGCCTAAAATAAAACGACAAAACTTAAATTGAAGACTTTCGATAACTGGAGAATACTCGTAACCCCAAATTTCTGAGCCGTAACATATAATTGGAACAATCACACTGTCAAAGAGCTTGAAAGCCTGTATTGGGGGTAAACCACCTAATTTTCTAATTACAATAAATAGCTAATGTAATGCTTTGCTTCCTTTGGCAACTAAATATTCCTTTGCTGGTGACCACGAAAGCCTTGATGACATGACTATGCCAAGGTAATTATAGTGTTTGACAACATTTACAGGTTTCTTTCTGTAAAACCATTTTTCTGTCCGCCTTAGAATGCCCCCATTTCTAAAAACTATTATTTTTGATTTATCCAGATTTACTGACATACCCCAATCTTTACAAAAGAGCTCAAGTTGGTTCAGTTTTCTCTGTAACTTTATCGGGAGATCAGCTACATCAGCAACATCGTCAGCATACAACAGTATGCCGAAATTGTCAATGTCGGTATTTACAAATAGTCCCCCATTGTTGTCTCTATTCATATATGTAGCCAATTCGTTTATAAACAAAGAAAAGAGCATAGGACTGAGCATACAGCCTTGTCGTGTACCCACTTTACATGTAAAATACGGTAATCAGTTAGCCCACCATTACATAACACACAGGACTCGATATTTGAATACATAGATCTAAGTACTCTCAAAACAGAAACATGTAAACCATACGAAATCAGTCTATACCATAAATAACTGTGTGTTACACGATCAAACGCTTTAGAAAAATCTATGAAAATACAATGTAATCTACCTCCTTTCTGTGAAAGGTATTTCTGCACGGCAGCCTGTAACGTAAAAATATTGTCCATGGTACTGTAGCCTTTCCTGAAACCAGCTTGTGCTTCAATAATTAAATCAGATTCTGTTGCCTATTCAACCAGCCGATCATTGATAATTTTTGTAAAAATCTTACTCAGAGATGAAAGTAAAGAAATACCACGAAAGTTATTAACATCAGTAATAGGACCTTTTTGTGTAGGGGTATATGATACCCTTTCCCCAGCTGGTTGGAAAGTTACCAGTACTTAAAATTAAATTAAAAAGGTCACACATGCATTCGAGTAAATCAACATCACTATTTTTGAACATTTCGTTAACAACCCCATCTGGACCGGGCGATTTACAATTTGGTAAGTTCTTGACACAGTTAACAACTTCCTCAACTGTGATTTCTCTATTTATATGCAATGGTAAATTCATATTACACAATTCACAGTCACCGTCATGTATTTCTAAATCATGGGTAATTCGTCTATCAAACTCAGTGCTAACTCTATCGGGTGGGATGTTCAATAACTCTTTAAAATAATCAAACCATTGTCTTGACGCTATCTTTTCACACACTGTGTTACCTTTACTACTTCCTCTTATCTCTTTAACTACGCTCCAGAAATTACTTTGATTATTTGCTTGTTCTAATAATCTTCCACGGAGTCTGTCTTTGTACAATTTTGCCTTTTCCTTACAAAGCTGTTTAAAACCGTTTCTTGCATCTATGTACTTGACTAAGTCGCCCACTGTGTTTGATATACGAAAAGAATTTAGTGATTTGAACTTATTACATCTAGCTAATTCACAGTCCTTGTTCCACCATGCCTGGTTACTGTCACCTGCATTATTACGTCGTTTGTTTGCACTTGATATTTGCATATCCACACCTGCTCTGCGATAACTTTTGGTGGGAACGTTCTAAGGGGTGTATAGATTTAATTAAGATGTATTCTTGATATGATGATCTCATAAGTCATATGCAAATTAGGCTAAAACTGTGTCTTTTTTGTCAAATATCTATAATTCCAAAACTGAGTAGGTTTGTCTGAAATTTAATGGGAGCATTCTTAAGTGTGTTTAAGAATTGTGTATGACTTGATGATCCCATCAGTGATATGCAAATTAGGACTAAAATGCGTCTTTTTGCTCAAAAATCTGTAATTCAAAACGAATTGGGGATGAAATGTAATGAGGATGACTATAGGGATTTGTTCATGAAGATGCTGTCACAATGTGATCATCCCATCGGCACTATGCAACTTTAATTGGGCTAAAAATCTAAATTTTGGTCAAAAACATATATCTAGAAAGATACATGGTGAATGTGACTGAAACTTGGTAGGGCTGTTTCTGGAGGTGTTATCTGTACTTTTTGTCCAAAACATTTTGACACAACTGGCCCTAGCAACCATGGCCACACCCTTAGCAAAAGTGAAGTGATAATGCATATTACATGGATAACAACAGAGACATGTCGGTAAGTTAATAAAGGATCAATAAATGTATGTTACTAGGCCTAGCAGTAAGACCATGCCCATAGCAACATACAAATGAAGGTTATACATGTATTGCAAAGGTGAAAACTGGGATGGGTAGGTAAGTAAATAAAGAATCTGATAATGTATGCAAATATACCTAGCAACACGACCATGCCCATAGCAACAGCTAAGTACAGTTGTGCTACAACACCATTGGCACTATTTTATTTTTTTTTATTAGATGACATACAAGTAGAGGTATCGATGTGTTGGGGTATATTCTAAGCAAATAGACCACTTGTGAAATCAAGAAATGTCTACATGGAGATATAAAATGTCTAGATTTTCCAGTGAAGTTCTCTACTAGTGACTAATGTTCCATTTCAAAGTTGCTTCACAGGAACAAAGGAATGTAAGAATGATATACTTCTGGATCATTAATTGAACAAAACAACACTGATTTATTAGTCAACAGTGGGAGTAAGTCTACTATAAACTTAAAAATAACCAGTAAAGTGAAAGAATTTATATTACTAAATCTTATCATGAACTTTGAATCTCGATTTAGGAGATACTGTAGATTTTGGAACCTCTATCTCAATCATAAATGTATTGGTTCCATGGTAATGTTGGCAGACTAGTCATACATGAACTATACAGGTATTACTAACCTTTTATAGCTTAGGGAGTCTTATGTCACATGGTACATGTAAAAGTCATGTATATATACTCAGTCCTGTAAGTACTCTGTGTATACCCAGATTCTAGTAGGCTGCCGCCATGGCGGTTGCCTCTGGAGGTACACCAGAAGAAATTCTGGATAAAATTGGAGAACACTGGCTGTCTTGTTCAATTTGTTTGGAGCAATACAAAGTACCTAAACTTCTACCATGTCACCATACATTCTGTCTGCACTGTTTGGAGACACTTGTCAAGAAAAAAGGAGGCTTAAACTGTCCAACATGTCAGCAGGAAGTTGATCTACCCTCTGGTGGAGTTGCTGCATTGAAGAACAACTTTTTTGTGAACAATCTACTGGAGGTGGTTGAGAAAAGAACAGAAGAGGCAAAGAAAAAACAACATAAATGTGAGTTTTGTGAAGAAAATGATGCAACATATTTTTGCAGAGATTGTGAGCAGTATTTCTGTGATGGTTGTGTCAAGTCAGTACATCAGAAACTGAAACGTGCTAGCTCACATACAGTACTGTCTGTAGAAGAACATGAAAAGACAAAGTTTGCTATGCAGTCAGCCATTTTGTCCACTGAACGTTGTAAAGGTCATCCAGCAAATGAAGTCAAATATTTCTGCGATACGTGTCAAGTACCAATCTGTTCTGAGTGTACAATTATAGATCACCGTATTCCAGACCACAGCCATAGACATTTACAGGAAGTGGCTGATGAGTGTTCCAAAGAATTGTCAAAAATGGTTGACAATTTGAAAGTGAAATCTAAGGAAGCAGATGAAAGTAAAATGGCAGTTGTACAATTATGTAAGAAAGTGAAAGATCAATATCACGTGGAGGATGGTAAAGTAGCTAAGCATGAAGAAACTTGCATAAAGATTATGGAGACAAGTATTAAAGAAATCAAATCTCAGGTTGGAATGGTTAAAAAACAAAGATGCACATTGAGAGAAGATTTGAAGACAGACTGCCATCTACAAGTCAAACAATTAGAAACTCAGATTGCTGATTTAGAATTCAAATATGAAAACATTATCAGTACATCTGGATATGTAGAGGCATTAGTCAACCATGGCAGTGCAGCTCAACTGGTGTCCAACAAAGCTACAATTGTACAACGTATTGAAGAGTTGGTAGCCATGGAAACAAAACCTAGTGTTAAACAGGAAGTGGTCACATTCAAACCTTCTCATAATGTCACTACAGATGGAATTCTGGGAGTTCTGAGATATGATGTGTGTCCATCTCTATTTACAGTTGAAAGCATTCCAAAGATACTAGTGAAAGGTGAATCTGTCAAGTTACTGATCACAACTAAAGACAGTAGAGGTAAGGCAGTCATACCAAACCAAGAAGTGAAAGTGAAAGTAAGAAAACCAGATGGATCACAAGAAGACATCCCAGTAACTGACAACAAAGATGGTACACACACTGTAATGATACATGGTGAAATGGATGGTAAATATCAAGTTACCATGGTGATAGAAGACCAACCAATACCATTATCACCATTACGGATACCTGTCATTAAAGGATTGGTGAAAACTATCGGCAAAGAAGGAAGTAATGCTGGAGATTTCAATAATCCTTACAGTATCACTTTGAACAGACACGGTGACATGGTGGTAGCTGATGCAGGGAATTTCAGAATTCAATTTATTGATATTCGTGGGAAATGTAAGAAAGTGTTGAAATTTACACAGTTTAAGAAGAACTTCCTTCCTTGTGATGTAGCAATATCAGCTGATGATGAATACTTCATAACAGATCTGAATAACACACAAATAGTGATAAGTGACGAAGATGGAAATGTTGTCAGATGCTTTGGACAAAATGAGCTGAAGTATCCCAGAGGTATCTATATAAGTCCTCTAGATGGTACTGTTTATGTTTCTGACTGGGATGGATTGATTGGGGATAAAACAGACAAGAAAGGTAGTCATTGTATTAGAAAATACAGACAGAATGGAGATTACATCAACTCCTTTGGCAAGTATGGTGATAAGAATGGGAAATTCAAAGGACCCTACTTCATGTACATTGACAGTCAAGGAATCTTGTATGTAACTGACTTAGACAATCACCGTGTCCAGGTCTTCAATACTGATGATGAGTTCCTATACAAGTTTGGCATCAAAGGTCAAAGTGAAGGTCAGCTGTATCATCCATGCGGAATAGTGATGGACAAGGACAGATATCTGTATATCAGTGATAGCAAACACCGTGTACAGAAATTTGACATGAGTGGAAGATTCATCTGTCGTATTGATAGTAATGAAGATGGACTGAATTACCCCAAAGGTTTAGTATTGACTAATGATGTACCAGTCAAACTAGTTGTAGCTGATAAAGGCAATCATTGTCTGAAAGTATTTGTACTCTAACATACAACATTCAGTGTATTTGCTAAGTGAAAAACACAGTAACAGAGCCTTGGAAGAAGTCTGCTAAACTTTTCAAAAGATTTCCAAAGCATGTACGTACCACTGTTTTGGTGGGGAACAAAAGTGAAACACATGGGGAACTTACGGTAGATATTATCTACATCATGTACTTGCTAACCTTAACAAAAAAATGATAGAAGTGTAACTAATATAAGAGCAGCTCTTATCAATGTATACATGTACAATTAGTCTACATACAGAATGTACACGTCCAAAAAAAAATCACCAGACAGTGTGATGTGATGTGTTTCTGATGAAACGAATATACTTGTATGTACCATTATCCGGTGGTTATGTTTCCTGTTAACATATACATATAGGAGATAACCATGAAGGAAAGCCACCTACAAACCATGATATTAGAATGATGAAGACTGACATTTTATCACAATCACTTCATAATAATGATGATGCAAGTTCATCTGTATAGGTTACTGTATCAACACAGAACTTAACTTTTGAAACACTACACACAATATTGATATTTAGTGGAAGCAAAACTGAAACTTTCATCCACACATGTGGACTTGTTCACCAGTTTGATGTTCTGAGTTGGTCACATGACTCATCACTGGAATCATGTGACAAAACATCTCAACCTGGACAAAGGTCGTTTTCAACTTAAATACATCTAGGATTTCATTCTGTTGTCACATGATTCCAGTGACAAGTCACGTGACCAACTCAGAACATCAGACTTGTGAACAAGACCACGTGTGTGGAGAAATCTTCAGTTTTGGATTTCCCTAAATATCAAATGTGTGTAGTGTATCAAAAAGTTTAGTATTTATGTTGACACTTTATAGTAAATCAAAGTTTTCTTCATATTTTTATGAAGTGGTCTTGTATCACTTCCAAACTCTCAAAGAACAACTTTTTTTAAAGTCAAAGTGTTTTTTAAGTGAAGAATCGTAAGTGAGAAGAAAGTACATGTAACTTCTTATTTTTTGATCAGTAAAACTAAAAACTGAAGAAAAGATACAATAGAATAATTAAGGTGAATATGAAAAATTGAGAAAGAGTACATGTGATTATTTTTGACACGTTAATTCTTTGTCAACTGTTGTTTCAAAGTTTTGTATACATAAATGCCCCTCACCACCTGTATGAATCTGGAACAATTTTGGAAATTGTGTTTTCGAGTGATTTGATTTCTCTAAAAAGCATGATAGCACTTCTCACTAGATATTATTCCATTGATTGGAGAAGAGACATTTAAAAAAAGTTGGCAAAATATTTTGTTTCAATAGGAAAGAGACATCAATGAAAATTGACAAATTTCAGTTCTCAGTTGAGAATTAAACACTGATACAGTTACGTTTATTCTACTGAATACAGCAATATGACCAAAAGGTTGTCAATGTACATTGTATCTAACGCCAAAATTATGTTACTATAGATTTTATTACTGACACTGTGGTGTGTCATTGTCTGTATAGGACCTGGTGAAGGAGAAATGTTTTTGGCCTGTAATAGATGTAATCTTGTTACAAGGGGTTGATTGATTTCAAATAAAGTTGATTATTTTCAATGATACAATGCATGTAGAGACAAGTAAATATCCACCTAGTGACGTAGCAATATAAGATATTATATGTACATGTCAATACTGACAAATTACTGTTACAGTAGTAGTCTAGCAGAAATAATGGATATACCAGGCTAGTCAGTACTTTAGTAGTCTGGAGAATAGTAGAGATTCCAGGCTAGTCAGTACTGTAGTAGTCTGGAGAATAGCAGAGATTCCAGGCTAGTCAGTACTGTAGTAGTCTGGAGAATAGTAGAGATTCCAGGCTAGTCAGTACTGTAGTAGTCTGGAGAATAGCAGAGATTCCAGGCTAGTCAGTACTTTAGTAGTCTAGAGAATAGCAGAGATTCCAGACTAGTCAGTACTTTAGTAGTCTAGAGAATAGTAGAGATTCTAGGGTAGTCAGTACTTTAGTAGTCTAGAGAATAGTAGAGATTCCAGGCTAGTCAGTACTGTAGTAGTCTGGAGAATAGTAGAGATTCCAGGCTAGTCAGTACTTTAGTAGTCTAGAGAATAGCAGAGATTCCAGGCTAGTCAGTACTTTAGTAGTCTAGAGAATAGCAGAGATTCCAGGCTAGTCAGTACTTTAGTAGTCTAGAGAATAGCAGAGATTCCAGACTAGTCAGTACTTTAGTAGTCTAGAGAATAGTAGAGATTCTAGGGTAGTCAGTACTTTAGTAGTCTAGAGAATAGTAGAGATTCCAGGCTAGTCAGTACTGTAGTAGTCTAGAGAATAGCAGAGATTCCAGGGTAGTCAGTACTGTAGTAGTCTGGAGAATAGCAGAGATTCCAGGGTAGTCAGTACTGTAGTAGTCTAGAGAATAGCAGAGATTCCTGGCTAGTCAGTACTGTAGTAGTCTGGAGAATAGTAGAGATTCCAGGCTAGTCAGTACTGTAGTAGTCTGGAGAATAGTAGAGATTCCAGGCTAGTCAGTGCTGTAGTAGTCTGGAGAATAGTAGAGATTCCAGGCTAGTCAGTGCTGTAGTAGTCTGAAGAATAGTAGAGATTCCAGGCTAGTCAGTGCTGTAGTAGTCTGGAGAATAGCAGAGAATCCAGGCTAGTCAGTAATGTAGTAGTCTGGAGAATAGTAGAGATTCCAGGCTAGTCAGTACTGTAGTAGTCTGGAGAATAGTAGAGATTCCAGGCTAGTCAGTGCTGTAGTAGTCTGAAGAATAGTTAGAGATTCCAGGCTAGTCAGTAATGTAGTAGTCTGGAGAATAGTTAGAGATTCCAGGCTAGTCAGTACTGTAGTAGTCTGGAGAATAGTAGAGATTCCAGGCTAGTCAGTAATGTAGTAGTCTGGAGAATAGCAGAGAATCCAGGCTAGTCAGTAATGTAGTAGTCTGGAGAATAGCAGAGATTCCTGGCTAGTCAGTACTGTAGTAGTCTGGAGAATAGTAGAGATTCCAGGCTAGTCAGTACTGTAGTAGTCTGGAGAATAGTAGAGATTCCAGGCTAGTCAGTACTGTAGTAGTCTGGAGAATAGCAGAGATTCCAGGCTAGTCAGTACTTATTCTGGAGAATAGTAGAGATTCCAGGCTAGTCAGTACTGTAGTAGTCTGGAGAATAGTAGAGATTCCAGGCTAGTCAGTAATGTAGTAGTCTGGAGAATAGTTAGAGATTCCAGGCTAGTCAGTACTGTAGTAGTCTGGAGAATAGTAGAGATTCCAGGCTAGTCAGTAATGTAGTAGTCTGGAGAATAGCAGAGAATCCAGGCTAGTCAGTAATGTAGTAGTCTGGAGAATAGCAGAGATTCCTGGCTAGTCAGTACTGTAGTAGTCTGGAGAATAGTAGAGATTCCAGGCTAGTCAGTACTGTAGTAGTCTGGAGAATAGTAGAGATTCCAGGCTAGTCAGTGCTGTAGTAGTCTGAAGAATAGTAGAGATTCCAGGCTAGTCATTTATGTAGTAGTCTGGAGAATAGTAGAGATTCCAGGCTAGTCAGTACTGTAGTAGTCTGGAGAATAGTAGAGATTCCAGGCTAGTCAGTGCTGTAGTAGTCTGAAGAATAGTAGAGATTCCAGGCTAGTCAGTAATGTAGTAGTCTGGAGAATAGTAGAGAATCCAGGCTAGTCAGTAATGTAGTAGTCTGAAGAATAGTAGAGATTCCAGGCTAGTCAGTACTGTAGTAGTCTGGAGAATAGCAGAGATTCCAGGCTAGTCAGTACTGTAGTAATCTGGAGAATAGCAGAGATTCCAGGCTAGTCAGTACTGTAGTAGTCTGGAGAATAGCAGAGATTCCAGGCTAGTCAGTACTGTAGTAGTCTGGAGAATAGTAGAGATTCCAGGCTAGTCAGTACTGTAGTAGTCTGGAGAATAGTAGAGATTCCAAGCTAGTCAGTACTGTAGTAGTCTGGAGAATAGTAGAGATTCCAGGCTAGTCAGTACTGTAGTAGTCTGGAGAATAGTAGAGATTCCAGGCTAGTCAGTACTGTAGTAGTCTGGAGAATAGTAGAGATTCCAGGCTAGTCAGTACTGTAGTAGTCTGGAGAATAGTAGAGATTCCGGGCTAGTCAGTACTGTAGTAGTCTGGAGAATAGTAGAGATTCCAGGCTAGTCAGTACTGTAGTAGTCTTGAGAATAGGCCTGAAAGGGGTCTAAAAAACTGTTTTCATAGATTTTAAATAGGATCACAATAGTCATTCAGTTCAAGAAACAAATTTGTACATTCCTAAATGTTGAAAATCAAAGCCTCCACTTTAATGGAATAGAGTCACTAACTCTGTCTGAGATTAGGAGGGGGGGGGGGGGGTCTCAGATAAAATTGAACAGAAAAGAGTTCGACACACAAGTTGCATAGGTGTATCTATTTCTATGGATTATTTTTAGCAATACAGGGTCCTCACCTTGACCAAAGTATATATATATATATATGTACAACTACAGATTCATGAATAATGTGGTTGGGGGCGCTATACAGGTATTTGCCTGGGAACACAAACCTACAAATGCTATTTATATTGTTAGAAACCTGACAATTGTGTGACTGTTAAAAGATGATTTACACTACACGTATACTTAGGGGTGAAGAAATTTCTTAAGCCTGGACTCGGAAAACATCTTTATGAACCATATGTCTAGGAAATTTTGAGAAGAAAAAAATACCAAAATTATTTTCCTACTTGTAACTAAATATATATACACTATTCTTGATACTAGGTAAAACATGGAAAATGCATCAATACCAGGCTGGCAAATCACAAGTACTGAGTACTTTAGAAGTGACAGGACCTTTACTACCTACTAATATTGTCTACTTGTGTGAACTGTTTAAACAAACACAGCAAGGTGACTTCAACATGATATGTAATGTACAAGATAGTACGATACCTTTCAATGCTGCACAAAGTGACAATGTCAAAGATGACGATGATGAGAGAACACATAAACTAAGTCAGTGTGGACTGTCTAAGGAAAGTATTGTGAATTTTATAGAAGGCAGTAATCATGGAAAGTATGCAATCAGAGAAGTGAAATGTGAAAACAATATGTATAGTTGGAATCTCTGAAAATGAATTGGTATATGAAATAATTATGTATGGTACGTGTTAAAATATATTTGATATACCAGGTATATAGTTGGTAACTATGAGAATGAATCAGTGTTTCAATATGCTATGAAAATATAATTGAATTAGTATAGGTCTTCTGAAAGTCACAAGTGGTGACATTGTTTTCAATAAGCTATAATCAGACACAACCTAAAGTTATAATTGTTGACATTTATATGATATTACATAAAAATAGATAAATGGGTCATCTTGTGAATGCTTTGGTGATGTGGATTATATAATCACACAATAATATGATGTATTAAAGTCAACAACAATGTATTCAGTAAGTGTACTCAGAGATAACACTGGATGGATCTCCCCATAGACTGGATCATCTTTTGGTGGCAAATAAACCAAGCAAGCGTAAATACTTTTTAATCTTTCTGTCTCGCAGTTTACACCTCAGCATCGTACTACGTTTTTTCTGGCATCTCTGTACTGTATCTCTTTAAATTTTATTCATTCATAGTTCTGAGATATTAAGTTATAGAGAGAGGAGTGGGAAAGCCAGGATTTTGTGTTATGTCAAGGAAGATGGAGTGCGATCAAAGGGTGTGGAAATACAAACTTCGATTTCTTTGACATGAATATTAATCAAATCAACCATTATCCATCCATTAATTTTAAGAGAAAAAACAATTAATAATATATTTCCCAATTTTATTTCTTTTTTGAGTATGTATGTATGTATGTATGTATGTATGTCTGTCTGTCTGTCTGTCTGTCTGTCTGTCTGTCTGTCTGTCTGTATGTATGTATGTATGTTATTTACATACATTTGTGAAATCTACAGCACTGTATACTGTACAGTAGACGTACTTTTAAAGTTTTATAAATTAGTTAAACTATATAAAAGTGTGAAAACTGTTAGGAATTTAGCATATCGTCTCATCAAAACGGACAGGCGAGCCGTCCAAAACGACAGAATAACATGACATACTATTTATAATTGCATATGCTGTACACAGCGCTGATCTGTGGATTCTGATAGCTTTCACCTGTGTATAGGCGAGACTGATTTGATTTGAATCACATCAGCGCTATAGACAGATTACATACTATTTTAAACTATGTCGTTGCGACAATGGCTGTGTTAAAAACCGTGAATACACTAGAAGACTTGCATGTAAGGACTTGCGTATTGTATACTATACTAAAAACTCGGATTTAGTGAATAATTTTCGCAATGCATCATTAAATATGCTCACTATGTTTTCGTATCAAAAATTGAAAACAACACAAATGGAAAGACACGGTCTATGACAATGATTAAAACCCACAGTTACGTTAATATGTACATGTACAATTATGTAAAATCATAAAATATGTACAGCATAATCCGTTCCCAATCTGTTACAAATCTATGACGTCATTCTAAAACTGTGACATCATTACTTTTGCTGGTATGCACGCAGGCGTCTGCCCATCCTAATATTTGATAGAGAGACAGATTCCGGCGATGAAATTTGATCGACGCTGTCCTGGTTTGCATGTCGTGTTACTCTTTCCTAGTGAGTGGTTTAATTGGTTAAATGATTGACAGGTTATATAGCTAGTTGATTGACAGGCAGGAAAGTTGATTGGTTAATCGCGTGATTGATTGACAGGCTAGTACGTTGATTAGTTAGATAATGATTGATACACTCTTCCTTGTTCGTGGTTGATCGCAAAAAATAATTATTGGGTGAAACAAATTTAAAACACATTTTGAGTATTAGCCAATCTTTTCCTCCCTATCAATATCAACTTTGTTTTTCAGGTTGCCATCTCTGTGAAATAGACTTCAACATTAATGATGATAAAGTGATCCGTGGCTCTATCATTGTTTATAAAAGTTTGCTTTGGAAGGCAGTTTTATATTGAAAACAGTCTTATATATCGGTAATTGATGATGAGGAGCAACATTTCAGTACTGGTCATCAGAGTGATTGAGTCATAGGTCGTCAGATCTAGAGTCACATTGTAGTCAAAGTAGACCTTCTATCACGTGGTATCATAGCTGTTACCAACTGCTACCTCTACAAACACGTCACGTGTTCAGTACTGTAAATCCGCCATTTCCCCTGGTTTGTGTATATGTTAAAGAGTCATTTGGAAGCGCTGTGATTTTTACTTCTGCAACTGGAAACTATATAATCATGCAGAAGAAGGTATAAACAAAAGGCACAACAAAGTCAACCTCTGTTGTTTTGAAGATTGCTGACCAAGTCTTGCGTCGGCCGAGTCTTCAAAACATTGAAATGGGAAAGTGTTATGGCAGCATGTAGTTTTATTTCCTTTTTATTTGTGTCTGGCCTCCATTTTGAAACGGAAGAACTGGTGTCTGCAGTCCGTAAAAAATAAATATCGTGGGTTGTTGATGTTCAAGTATTACGAGTTTTGGAGAAGTCGGTATTAAATCACCATGGTAACTTGATTCAATAAATTGTCTAATAGTTTTGAAATATCAAGTTTTAGAGAACTGTGGAGTGATAAATACGACCACAATTAAAATAGCCATGAGTATTCCTAGAAATATCCCGGCCCAGGACAACTGATTAGCATATCTTCCTGATTCTTCCGCCGTCATTCGGTCTCCTACTTTGGCAGCTTTTCGGGACTGGAAGAGAAAGAAAATAAAATGAAAATGATTAAGCGGGTACTACGCATTTTTTTTCAAAATTATTCTTAACTACTACTGAATTCCAGTGAATGTGTGGTATGATAAACCATCTCTGTCTGAAAATTTACTTTTTCCAGGATACTAGTACTCGTCAGAAAAATTGCGAGTTTTTGAAGTCTTTCGAGTCGCTGATATTCGAATCCATATATATATATATAGTAAAGTTAGTACGACTTCTCTGACGTAGTTACTCATAAACTTTAATACTAGAAGCTTATCACAGCGAAAACATAAAAGTTGCAAAATCTTAGAGAAGGCCTCGAAGACCATAGAAGTCTTAAAATGAAAAATGTGTATATGTCTCCCCTTCACTCTACCATTGCTAAATTTTGGTATCGATGCAAACACGCCACGAATACTCACCATATAAGCCTGATGTATTGCAAATCCACCTATAACAGCACAAAAGAAGACAGAAGCGATCGCACAACACATATTATCCGGTGGAGGATCTTCTAGTGGCTGTCCTAAATCTAAAAACCTGCCATACATCGCCGCTCTTGTAACTGGACTATCGGGAGACAGTCGTATCTGAAAATAATTAACATGAATAAAGGCTAAAGCTACGTGCTAGGCATGTATCAACCTGATTAAAATCCGATGTAGATATCGGTTCATTGCTACTTTACCTTCGTTATTTTGCCTGAATTGACCTTCTTGGTACATGTTTACATTTTTTATCCTGATCGCCTCCTCAGACTATAAACGTAAACATGTACTACGAAGGTCAATTCAATGCCAAATAACGAAGGTAAAATAGCAATGAATGATTAGCCGACATCTACATCGGATTTTAATCAGATTGGGTACGTATACATGTACGTCATCCACTATTCAGTTATCATGAGTGGTAATTTTCCGGGGGGGGGTGAGGAATACTGTTGAATCAGTACAAAAGTGAATAACTTTAAAATATCAATTTTGATATAAATTAATAGAGATGAAGACTATGTATTTGGTTTCACTCTAGAATAAAATCAAAATATGAAAATGAAAATGAAGCAAATTACATCTTTAAACCTATACGAGTAGGATTATTCTTGTCGATCAGACAACAACAATCTATTCACTAAAAGTCATTAAAATAGCAATAATTAGACATTGCACTCATCAATTAGAGGTCATGTTCATCTAGAAGTAGTAGTATCATAAGTTGAAATCGTGATTAATTGATGGCGCTAATTTTGGGTAAATTTTGGGTGCGGACCCAAATATCAATTAAATTTGATGACATTGCACCGTATCATGGGTACAGTTACACAAATACATTTACCCACATGTGATACTGTTCTGTGTGTACAACAATACGATTACGTCATTACATCTACAACTGCCGACATCGAAGCATTGGCAAACATAACCTGTTACAAACATGGACAGTTAACAACTGAATTGGATTAATAATATTTGGCACAGTTGTTGGAACAGCAGAGACTTGTATTACATTTCATGGTTTGATAAGAACAGTTTTATTGTCTAGGCCTCTTTATGTGTACATGAAATGCCAGGGAAACTTCAAATTTGTTTGTGAACGTGAATTATTGTGTAAAGAGGCCATACAACTGTCCTTATCAAATGATGGAATGTAATACTAAGTATCTCTCATGTATCTGTACTTCCAACCGGTTGTGCCAAGCTTAAGTGATATTAATCCAATTCAGTTATTACTGTCCCTGGTTCCGTTCGTCAATACTTCGATGACGGCAGTTGTAACAAACAGTTTAAAAAAACATTCCAGTTATAGATAGCATAGCTTTTAAAATGGCGGGAAAACGTCGGCACCTGAACGTCGGTTACAATGTAATAGTTGCATAGATTATACTCACAACAGAGAAGTCTGCCCTCGGGGTACCTGAACGATCAAGCGTTGTTATAATACTGCTCAAAGCTATTGACTTCTGTCTGCGCTTTTGGAGACTTTTTCTTGTTGGAGTCACAGATGCATTGGCAGTACTATTGTCTGTATGTGTCCTTTCAAGGTTTTCAATTTTAGATTGTGGTAAAAGTCTCTCGTTTGCCGTGTCTAGTGACGTGTATTCCGTGTCACCGCCACCAGAATCAGTCCTTGTTCTAACTGAGGCAGTGTCTGTATTTGATTGAGAACTATGATGTCCTCTACTTTCCCATCCCGATGACATTGCTTCGTCTTCGTCTTCATCGTCATCTTCTTTCTCTTGAATTGTGTTATTAAGCCTCTGGTATTCTGTTCAAGATCCAAATAAGAAAGAAATGATGTCAGGATTAAACACAGCTAAATTGTTATCCTTAAAATGGTTGAATTTTATTGTGTGTTTATAGTATTTAGCAAATAACGAACTAGACTAAAACCCAAGCACTTACCAAGGGCATAATATACGCCCTCTGACAACCAACACAATCACATCATATGTTGTGTCTATGGCAGTATGATCGTGAAAGCAAGTCTAAAGGCTGTATCGACTAGCAATTGAAAGCAAAAATTTACATTCCGTTGAAAAATCACAGATAATCGTCGTTCAAAAGCTACAATCTCTTTCAGTATCCTTCTTAGAACAGAAAAAACACCATTTTACTAATCACTACAACAGTTCGTCTACAACATATGTATGACGTCACTGGCATTTACATTTGTAAATTACACTAATACTGGTCAATATTTATATCAAATCTTATTTCTGGAAGGTATTCCATAATTTAGTATATTAAGACGTGAAAACTACAAAATTTAATGTTACATATTGCAAACAGTCAAACAAGAATCCATGAGTTATCAATAATTTCGAGTCGAAGTCGGGCCTAACCTTGTGGAAGACGGGGTATTGAAATGGCAAGGGGAGGCTGGGGAAGCTAATGTACGGTCTGAAAATAATAAACTGTGTCGTACGGTGGAATGTGGATTTAGGAAATGCCACCGATCTCCGTACTACAATTAGGCAGAAACCGTTGATTTATATAAAGCCACAGGGGAAGTACAACTATTTTGGGGTAATAGGACAGGGGTCACGTTTATTTGGTACGCCATGACGAAGCCACTGCAAGAGTCGGGCGTGGATGCAATTTTCGCAATGAGAAGAGGAAACTGAACGGGATTGAAAGTTTTAGTACTTCCCCAACGTCCTCCAATGACATAAAATACTTTTTAAAAAGACATAATATACAAACTGTCAACGAATAAAACAATATTGCAGGGTTCGGATCGTCATTTGGTATTGGGTCAGATATACAAAACATGATCCTGAATTAATACACGTCCCCGACCACGTCCTCGTCACTCTCTGCAAACATAACACGAGTTATCGAAAATCTTTTAAACTAACAAAACCTGACAATTATCATGTTGTAGAATTTAATATTGAAAGGCCACGACCCGGGGTCACACTCACTAGTATACAGTTTTTCAATTCATTGTCAAAAGAATAATATATATGGCACTGATGTATATATGACATTGGTGATATTCATAATTATGTTATGATATGATATTCCATTTAGTCGACATATGATTCATAGTGTAAGAATTGTGACGTCACTAACAATACAATCGTTCAAACAAAAGAGAACCAAACGATGTGGGTGATTGAACACAATATGGTTTACGTACAATTAAAAACAGTCATATAGCTTTTAAAGTAATACCAACCATCCTATCAATCATTTGCTATCATTTAGCAGAAACTAATAAAAATGGGCAATTGAAACTTTATTAACTTGTCCATCATATCATAAATATACTGACAGCAAAATAGTTACTATGACGATGAATTATCAATAACATACAACTCTCGGCTGTGACAACCGGGCTGTTACATTCATGTTCGCTACTCTAGCTTGTATGACGGATATAGTCGAAACCAACCAGTGAAGGTCCTAATCCATCGCTACGCTACCCACTACAGTATAGTATCATGAATGTACAGCAAACCAATCTAGGCCGTTACATTCGAAGCTTGTTTCACTATGAGAAATACGTATACCGCGTATCGTTTCCCAGACAGCGGACTCACCTAGTCTCAATGTTATCTAAGGTATTCTGATGTCAATATTAATGTTGCTAAGGAATTTGATAAATAGGGTAATTATTACATTGGCCTTTGACAACTAATTATCTATAATATTCCCTAGGGGCATGACCTACTTAGCTGTGCTTTCAGTATCCGGTAACATTAATTGATCTCAATTAATTAAAAGGCAAAATAATTAATTAGTGGTGTGTGTGGTAGAAATTGCTTACGTATGTAGTCTCTGTTTATGATCGATGTATTTACAGTCTTGACCTTATAATGCCTGAATTGTCATATTTATGACTGCTTAAGAGTAAACAAGTGTATTTATAATAAGAGTGTTCAAAGATGATAATAATTAAAATGAAATGTAAAACAGACATTGATAAGTCGTATAATTATGGGTGTTTGTATTATGTATTGATTTATACAAGAATACCATGTATCTTTATAAAGTGAATAAACGAAAATGTTTCAATTAAATCTTTCGTGTGCGAAATTTTGAAGAAATTAGCTGCCGCGGTGACTTTTTTATCATACCACTTGAACCTGAGGTACGTTGAGGAAATCTCAATGTCTTTAAAACTACCAATACTGGAGTATTTACTAAAATACCAGTTGATTGCGGAACTGTTTCGACTACAGGTCTGTCCCTCTATGACTTGTGAGCTAATATTCTATTCAAGGATGGCCACAATACAAAATAATGACATTCTGTATTTACGAATATTCAAAAAAAAATACCCTCACTGGTCCTTTCCTATCATATCCTAGAATAGAATATTAGCTCACAAGTGACTGTGGCCCGTCCTTAGTCAAGCCACGGTTTCCAAAACCATGTTCCCACGACACGCACATCGTCATGTATGTCAAAACGACCCGATTACGTAACTATCTCGAATACTTGCATATATATATCAAGTCCAACAAAGAATTCGTTCAAACATTGAAACAAGAAAAGAAAAGAAGGGGTCATTCAACTTAGATTTCTCTACCTAATGCAGTACTCCACCGACTTGTTTACGTGGTGTTGCTGCTTTTTAAAGAAGGCGACTCAAGACAGAGAGTATTAAACTTAAACTTAAAGTTCACGGTATTCTGGTCCTAACGTTGATATAAATTCCCTTGTGTTAATTACGGATTTAACACATTAAATAATAATACCAAGAAATATAATAATAACTTACTCCATAAATTAGAAATATAAATTATTTCACTTACTGTATTGAAAACGAGGTGGGCTAAATCGAGTCATTTTTCTTAAGTGTCGATGCCGACGATTGGAATGCCAATGTGTACATTCAAAGCACCTGTGGTATGTCAGTACACCGGAAATTAACTACACGTAACTTGATTGCCAGATATGGATATGGATATTTCATATTCAAAACGTCATAGTGACGCGTTATTCATACCAGCTTGGGATATACAATAGTTTTAATGTCTAAAAGCGAGGGTATTCCGACGTTTTGAAATGGTAATTTGATGAGCAGACATGTACAAGCATGCTTTCGTTTCGATGTATCTATTACAATAGGCATTGTCTTTTTTCCACGTATCCCATCTGATCTAGTTTTAAATGCGAACACGACGTACAGCATCTGTAGCTTATACAGTAGATTCCAAAATAGATATTTACGATGGTATTATTTCTACTGGTATTGTGTGCCTCCCTTATTAACATCACTGGAGCGTGCGTAGAATGTTTTATGAGGTATCATTTACAAAAATGAAATAAGAAGCAAAAAAAAAAAATCGTGATCACTTTCTGAAGTTCACGTGAGTATGAAGTCAAAACAAAAACATCTTGTTAAACCACATTGTGATGTCATCAATGTGGTGAATCGATCAATCGCTTGTATCTTTATGTAACTACAAACAACATTGATAAAATACTTACCCTTTGTATCTACGTCAAAGTACGTGCTAGTCTAGTTACTATAAGTATACGTACGTGTAGAGTCTCTCTCTCTCTCTCTCTCTCTCTCTCTCTCTCTCTCTCTCTCTCTCTCTCTCTCTCTCTCTCTCTCTCTCTCTCTCTCTCTCTCTCCATGGAGATGATATAGTATGGACATATTGGATATACTATTTACTTGCACGCATCTTATGCGTCATAAATCATTTGGGAGTTCCTATGATCTCAGAATAGAAAATCGGTGGCTAACAAATAATATATCAATTTATAAATCTTAAGGGAATAAAACAAGGAAGTGCATAAATCAGAATTTAACTCTGTCCTTTAATTGTGTTTTAAATGATTATATAGTGGTGGCAGATGTCAGTAATTAATAGGGAAATGAATACCAGGAGTTTAGTACTATCAGTGTATCACAGACAAGGAAATTGTCTGTGATATTATTTGAAAAGTGTCCTCTAGTTTGGGAGTGAATTTTTCCCTAGTAGTTGTTTTTAATGTATGTGATACGTGTACGTGTCAATTCCAAGTGAGTTAATATCTTCACACATGTTCACAAACAGTGCACACATTGTTCAAGCGAACCGGCGTTACAGCACTCATTTTTAAAACGCTGTGTCGAGGTCAACAATTTACAGTTTCTCACATCATCTTGTCAAACGACGTCTCCGCGTTCAATTAAAGATCACACTACATACCTTTACTCGAGTTCGCCATTACAGTGTATAACGTGATTCATGTTACGTCATCAAGTCGTAGAATTCGTCCTTTTGTCTCAACGCTTCAAAGACGAACACATCAGCCATATGACAACACACCGCTATCTGTCACCGAGCCTACCTAACCCGGAAGTGAAAGGTAGGGGAACAGCTGCTTCATTTTCATGCATTTTATCACGTCATTGCAGTATGCATACCATACCACTCCGATTACTAATCAAACAAAATGATTTTATTGTGATGTGTGTAGCAAGTGTACATATTTACAGGGATATATATATATATATATATATATATATATATATATATATATATATATATATATATATATATATATATATATATATATATATATGTATATATAATTATTAAAATTATGTGATATTAGTGACTTTTATAACTCGTGTCATTGTATTATTATGAACTCTAAATTGTCCTGTGTTTTAAGGTCCTCGTCAAATCTTTCATTGGTTTCGGTAGCTAAGTTACACTGATGAGTGGGAATCGTGTTTTATGACAATATTTCGTATTTTTCAAAATATTTCCTCCTTTTCTTCGAAACAGTTAATTTTGAACGATATCATATTAATTGCTATCAATTATACATGTTATTTAATTATTTCTATCAAATATGTAATTTAATTAATAATTTTAAATGAATGTTTATACTTTTGATTCCGATAATTAATTTCAACTTTAGTGAAATTGATTTAAATTCCGTACTGTGTTCAAAAACATACAATTCCTGCTGCATTTATGAACACTAATTACGATAGAACAACTTTCAAAACATGTGATTTTAAGACCCAAGTAATCAGCTTTGTAGAAAATAAAATAACTGAATGAGTAAACAGGCCCTTTTGGTATATAATCAATAAAATCTGTAGATATTTTTTTTAAAACAGTTCATTGCATAGCACATGCAAGGTTGTTATTTTCTTTTCTTGAATTCTGTTGAAATTTAATTTTTCAGTATTCGCTAACCAATTTGACAATATTTTGACGAGAACCTGACAGGCTGTAATGTTAATGTCACATTTTTTCAATATTTTTTCGACTTTGTGAAAGCAAAAACAACAGTTAACCAGTCAAAACGTTGCGAAAGAAAAAAACTCAAACCCTCACAAAATTTCACTTCTTTAAAAAAAAGACAAGTACCACCAATTGAAATGTACAATTTGGCTGATATTCTATTCTGTAGTTTCATGTATGTTAAAATATGATTAAAAGTTTAGGTTTGTAAAACAGATTTATAGCAGATTTATATAAAAAGTTGGCCTTGCTATCCTTAATATTCGATTGCTGTGCAATAAAACAGAGGTGGGGTAATTTTAGTGGTAGCACTTCAATTGTTGCACCCATCAGTTAAACTTACTGCTTTCACGAAATCCTGCCACCATCGGAAAATACAATGGAATGCAAACAAGTTACGTCACAGAATTAAAGTTGACTTTTTGTTCTTGTTTACTACCACAAAGCTACAAGCACTCAATATATCGAAGTTCAACGATTTTGTGACTGGCATAGATTATTTTTTTCAAAAAAGTATATGTGGTCCATAAAAATGTGTGTCAGCTTGAGAATTACATTCTCTGACTTTTATCAATTGAAAATAGTACGATTTGTCCACAGAACAATATGGTGACATCCCAGGTCATTTTAATGAAGTCTGCAAAATAGCCAGACGGGTTGAGGGAATCGCTTCTAGAACAGTAGTCTATCAGCTAGCCCTCGGATGTTCTTCCGATAAAATACGACACACCGCCGAACAACGCGATCGAGGAGTGTTCGGACAGGCCCTCACATGCGAACTTCGTTCGCTTATAGTTATAGCATCGAAAGAAAGCCCGAACGTCTAGCAGCAAGACTACTAGAACAGGTGCAAACAGACACAATAGACTTACAAAAACAAATGATGTGATAAATACGGTAAATTCGATAGCTCAAAACATTATTGAACATGGTCCGTCAAAAATCATATTGTCGTGGTTCATAACCCACGTCGTCTACAACATTTGGAACCTATCTTTCCCGTTCCTGTGCAAGGACGTAAAACGATAAAAATCAAGCTAGTGTGACCTTGACCTGAACGTTTCGTACTCGTAGCGAGACGGTGGTACACATGGTTCTTAGAGCTAGAATTATCCAGGGCGCCCTCATACGACAATAGTGTGAGGCCATGACCTCAACTTACCTTCACTTCACAGCACTTCAGAGATCTGTACATGTACCAAGCGTAGACAATGTCTTTTAATGAGCCTGGTAAGTACAACAGTGATTGCTTTGAGTTAAGATAGAGGTATTATTTATCAGCGATGCCGAATAGATGAATGTAACTTTGTACGTGTTATCGTATCAATGTATAATTGTATTTATACGATCGAATTACTTATGCATGTCAGAATCTCGGTTGACCTCGAATTCACCCCATGCCATGCCATGGTCTTGTTTACCCCTGAAACTATTTGATGGGGGATCGTAGGTGAGAGTATGTAGGGTCATATTATGAGTATAATACAGTACAATAATATACATTCACATAATGATCCGTGCAACAAAACACGTTTACTCAACTCCTGGAGTAAATATACTTACTCCCAGCTCAACTTGAACACATTGCCAGTGCAGTGTTGCCAGTACTGTAGGTCAATATAACTTCTTTGGCATAACATGATAACGTCTTGACACGAGATAGCAGAGTTGAATGACTTATTCCATGTCTACCTTGTGATTCGATGTCTAATCGGATAATCTACTAGATTTACAAGTCATATCGTGTTGTATTAAGGTCGATCGAGGACGACAGCACGTGACGTCAGTATCACCTTGTTGTCAATACTTCCGTAATGACGTCATCTTGTTCTTCTATGAGTAATTTGGGTTCCACATGACTGGTTTTGTAACAGCTATTTTATTTTCACTTTCACTATAAAATTTGCTTCAAGACTGGATGAAAATAGAAAGCTCAATGAAAAAAATCGTCCGATCTTCATTACTAAAACCCAGACATGTTCGCTGAAGTTTATTTTCGCATATTTCGCTGGAAAACAAAAACACAAAAATAGATAGTGACTAAAATGCCTTCTTGTACATGAACATAATGTACCAGTCTGGTAATTAGTACAAATTAGTCTTTGAGAACTAGCTGAAAACTGTAAAATCACAAAATTTACTAGTCATGAAAATATTAACTTTATAGTATCTGCACATGATTATTTTGATTCCTTGTGTAATCTTCAAAGTTGATACTCTATTAATTTTTATCTATTTCTATTGTATGAAGAGAGTAATAAACTTTTGGAAGAGGAACCTTTCAAAAGAGTGCAGTTTTATGATGCAAACCCAGCAGCACCAGGACCACATTACCAAGCAGCTTCATTTACAGGGGTAATATACTAGAAGTCTCTGTCTGTCTGTAACATGTTTGTTTATATGTCTGTTTGTCTGTCTAGCTACCCACGCTCCTGTCTGTGTCTGTGTCTGTCTGTCTGTCTGTGTCTGTCTGTCTGTCTGTCTGTCTGTCTGCTTGCTAGCCAGTCAGCCTCCAAAGCTAGCATATATGTACCCAGTATGTGCATGTGCATGTGCATGAGTGTGTGTGTGTGTGTGCATACATGCATGTGTGTGTGTGTGTGTGTGGGGGTGTGTATGTATGTATGTATGTATGTATGTATGTATGTATGTATGTATGTATGTATGTATGTATGTATGTATGTATCATGTATGTATGTATGTATGTATGTATGTATGTATGTATGTATGTATGTATGTATGTATGTATGTATGTATGTATGTATGTATGTATGTATGTGGGGTTTTCTTGTGGCATAAATGCATGTGTGTGCCTTTTGTAATGTTTATTTCAAATGTTTAATCCATTAACTTTAGTACAAGGCATACTTTTCTGATAGAATAAACCATTTATGTCTATCTTATTGCCTTAATGTCAACAAAGATAGCCAAATGCAAAATGAAACTAGGTTTTCCCAGCTAGATCTGCTCAAAATTTTCCTAAAAGTGACAATTAATGCTGAGATATCCAGTTATTTATTTTGCGTATATGACTGACCTCGTTACAGGTTACAGAGCCACCTTCATCACCATCAATGATAACCTACAGTCAACCATTGCCAATATGGAGAATTCCTTCTGACCATTTCATCCTAGCTGTTGTAACAACAGTCTTGTGTTTCTGGCCTGTCGGAATATTTGCATTATGGAAGTCAAGAGAGGTATGTAAACTTACACAAAAAAATCATTTTAAATTTATTTGTATAACGAAACAAAGACCCTAGAGAGATGTCCCATCATGGATAATGTATGTTGCTCATTGAAGTGGACATATGGATGAGGATTGGGTATTTATTTTGGATTTTTAATTTTAAAAAAACAATTCCATCATGGCAAAGTGAAACTACATCTGCCAAGTTTTTTGTTTTTAGTTCAATGAATTACACAATAAATGTGTGAAATGTTTGTTATTTTACATCCAATAACAAACTTTTTATGCATTGTTTTAGTTTTTTGCAATATCGTGAGTAACAAACATGGTCTTGGTTTATGATGGTTTCATGTTTATTTTTCAAGTAGTCTGATTTACATATTTCTAACTTGACAAAATTATAACAAAGAAATAGAAAAAATGCCCAGGCACTAAGGCTGTACTGATTTTTAACCTGAGTTTGATTTGTATCAGATTAAGTAAACCGTGCTTATACTTGGTATAGTTACTGATAGTCAGATTATTTCTATTGACCAAATAACTATGACACATTTTACACTACTCTATACCCTACTTTTAACCAAGAACTGTTATCTACTTTACTCTTGCAGGTGTATAGATGTGCATCTCGTGGTGACATGGAGGGGGCATGGTATGCATCTAATGCAGCCAGAATGCTATCATGGGCAGCCTTAGTAGTGGGTCTGATTATCTTTATCATAGCTATGATTATTGTTATCCTTGAACATGACGAGATTGAATTTGATGACTGATTTACATAATGACATCATCTCTTACACCATCTGTTCTCAGACATATATTTTCCAGTTTTAAAGGGGGCATAGTTCAGAACAGTTATGCTTTGCTTGCTGGTTGCTATAGTTTTGTGAAAGCCTTCTAAGGTGTGAAACTATAGTCAAAGTGTCAAGCTGTGTTTGTGTATTCATTTACAGGTAAATGATGATGTGTTGACGTAGTGTACTTAATGAAGTAAGTCTTGGGGTTGTCAGTGGCCGGGTAGTTAGCTTGTATGCCTCTTATACTACCACTGCAGTCTGGGTTGGATCCCACACCCAATACCGGCTGGGTTTCACTAAAAATTTACCAGATGTGTGTGTAACAAGGGTGAGGCTCAAATTGAATGTTCCGATTGATGCAGGTACTCTGACTTCTCCCTATTGCCAACAACTGCTCATGATGCTTCAAAATGTCAAATATGAAAAGTTCTAAATATGATTTTGAAATTTTATATATTCCAAAAAAATCCTGTACTATGTCCCTTTAATAACCAGCAGCTATAACATGAATAATATCCTATATATATATATAGGTATAGTATATCACTTTTACAAAATACAGTGAATTTCACAATACCATTCAGTTTTTCTGTTTAATACAACCACGCAGAAACCAATGGACATGCTACACTTTAAGATAACAAGATTGAATGAGTACAGTTTCTTGCTACATTTTGTCTTTAGTAAATGAAATGAAATCCACATGCCACCCTACAGACATCAAATGAATACTGCAAAGGACATTTCATCGGGTGTTTGATACTAAGAAAAACGTTGGCACCCAAATGTCTGCATGGAGTTGCAATACATTGAAATGGTTTATTATTTTATTTAGACTAAATGTAGCAAAAAGTGCAGTCTTCCTATTGAAGTGTGGCATATGCAGTGTCTTGTTGGTTTCTGTGTGGTTGTATCATCAAACAAAAAAGCTGAACGGTATTGTGAAATTCACTGTATATGATTTAAAACATTGCTTGCTACGACGTTTGATAAATAAATATGGTGTAAAAAAACTCACAACAAATGCTTTCAGAGCAGACAACTAAGTGTTCATTTTGTTGTAAAATTACCAGTACTTGAGAAGTGAGGATGAAAAGTTTTTGTTTGAAATGTCGGTGAATTTTTATTCTTTTCTTAGAGACTCTATAGCCAACCTGTTAACCCCTATGTGACATGTATATTTTATTTCTCAAATACAACTTACAAATTTTCTCATTTAACTGTTACAACTTTGTTAAATAACATCTCCCAAACTTTGTTACACAGTACACTATGACTGTAAATATAGCATGCACCTTTTGCATTTTTTTTCTACATTCAGTATGTAGCATAAACAGTAGTAAAGTGTCACCTCAACTATATTTATCCAACACTGTAACAGTCAATTGATAAATTTTGCCTGCAGTTGAGGTGACCACACTGAGAGTGATGTATATCGAATGAGTAAGTAATCACTATGACAAGGTTGAACGTGAATGTCCAAAAGTATTCACTGCAAGATCGTGGAAGTTATCAGAAAAACCATCCTACTGTTAGGAGAACTTAACCAACTTCCATTGAGTAGCTGATAACAACAATAGTTTGTGTCTATCTTAGTAAACCGATATCTACTTTGCCAGAGTAGTATTTTCTAGTAATGCATATGTAGCACATGGTCATGGTGCTGACCAAAAAAATTCAAATATCGTTATTTTATTGGATACTAAGTTAGGTGGTCAAATTACATTTCAAATGTCTAGTACAAAATGTCATTTATGTATTTAAATTTACAGAATGATAGCACTTTTTTTAACAATTTTGTAAAGAAATATTGTACTATTAAAAATGTTTTTAGCAGCCAAGTGTATTTACAGAAAAAATATATTTTATTGCAGTATGATCTCACTAAATGTCAGTTCTGTCACCTGTGTGTATTTTTAAATATTATTACTCAAGAAAGTGTTTTATTCAGGATTGTTGTCTCTTTTATACCTATATTAAAAATAAGTTGACTTTGCTAATGTGAAGGAAAAAAATTAGAATTAATGATGATTTGAATTTTTAATCATCATCCTATTGTAATGATAATGAAATAATCATAAAGTTTAACATACCTGTTTAGCTAATTGGTTACAGTTGATTTTTTTATATTAATCATATTAAATTTACAAAAAAGAGAATTTTTAATTGTTTTTGATTAGTTTTGCCACATAACAGTTTGGAGTAGATAACTGTCGTGCTACTCTGGATCTTATAACTATCAAACATTTACCAAACAGTCAATCCACAGGGAGAGATTATAGTTCTTTAAGCACGCAGAAACTCATGCCTCCACAACAGCTTTTCATTGGGAGATCAAGTGAATTCAAATCCAAAACATTGGATTGGTATTGCTGCAGTGAATTTGACAAAAAAGAACAGACTTGTGTGAACAGATTGCACTTGGAATCATTGAATAGACATGAAAATGTTGTATTATATGCAATGTCGACAATATAGTATGGAGTAATGTATATATTGATTGAATCTTATAACAGCTGATAAGTCTGTTGAATTCTGAAGTCCGTACTATCGTGGCAAGTGCTGTTTTCTACCAGTACTGTGTGTCTCCGGCCTAGTGTCACTTAGTAAGTTACTTTAAATAAATGCTGCCAACATATGTTAGTGTACTGTATGTCTTTCTTGCCACTGTCGTCACAATGTGACGTCATTGCTAATAAATCGTTTGTATAATACATAAAGCTGGGTAGATGATTCTTTCAATTTTATTTGTTGACATCAATGCTGAAATCATTTTGTGTATTCAAGTATACAGTATAGTAACACACTTGTGTTTAGTCACTGAAACCATAGAAAAGTGGAGATGCCTATGCTGAAACCGACATTTTATACATGTACACTGTAAATCACAAAAGATAGCCTTTGATTTGAATGGAATGAACAAACAGGTGCCGAGCACCTCTACTTGTGTCCAACCAACATCAAACAATTAACTAAAATAAATTAACAGAGCAAATTTGCAAACACAGAAAATGATAACATAGACATTGACATCAACAAGTTTTGCAGTCACCACATTTACAAACAGACGACCAAGTACAAAAATCAGATGGTTCAAAAGAATTCATAAATTTCTGGTGATAAAACAATGAAAGCTCAGATTTAAAAGCAGAGACACTCTCCGCATGTCTAATATCGTGACTGAGCAGATTCCAAAGGGGTACAATTCTACCACAATATGATTTTTTTTTAAAGACTCCGTCTGGCTAAATTGCCCTTTGAGTTTAAGTTTATCAGTCGAAAACCTTGTGTTGGGGTAGTAATCCCGTTCAATTGAATTAAAGTGGACAAAGTCATCTAGTTAGATGTCATTGTACCCGAATTTACATTTGTAAAGAAGTGTCAAGTCTGCCATTTCCCTGCTCTACGTTAAGCCTCGGGTAAAAGATTTAGTTGAGTAAGCCTATCTTTATAATTTAGGTGGGGATAATGTAGAATAAACTTGGTAGCCCTTCTCTGTACCCCTTCTAACATCTGGATGTGCCAGCCCACAAACAACTACAAAACTCAAGACCACTCCTAATTAAAGCAGTGTATAAGATATTACTGACATTCTGAGGAGAATTATAACCTAAAGTACGCTTAATCATGTCTAATTTACTGTTTGAATTACTAACGATTATATTGATGTGAGATTCTCCATAGTCGATATTAGCAGTACTGCTTGGGGATGGCGGTGTTCTTATTATACTAGTATCTCAACATTTTAGGTCACAATTGTCTATGTAAATAGGTTTTCCTTTTGACGGAATTGATTTGGAGAATATATCAATTGTAACCAAAGTCAAGAAGTGTAACCACAATACTGCAGTACATATATGGTTCTAATCTTTATTTCATTATCACCCTACAATGTAGGGCTTTCAAAAATTGTTAAAAACTCATTTGTTGTTCCTCTGCACGGAAATCTTTAGTAAAAGGCGAAAGATTTATTCGATTTGCAGAAAAACCAGAGCATACCCCAATGTTTGCAGAACTGACTGGCCAGTTCGGAGACTTCAAAAGTCTGTCTACTGTGGCAATAGGCTACAAAGATAATTTTAATTGTTTCCAAAAATAGTTGAAAAGTCACATCCACAAAGTTCCACATATTTTGCATTAAATAATATTAATTTGAATATAAATAGTCTGTCAATGGCACATATACATATAGGCAGAAAACTTGTGTTTTTGGTAGTAACTGTTCAAACTAAAGTTTCAGTGCATTATGGGTGGTACATTAGCTCACCAAAATTATTTTGCATATCAATAGGTTATACCATCAAATACTTTCGGACCATCTACGTACAAAAGAGTTTGAATTAACAATAGCCATGACTATTCACTGTGATCTATTGTATTTAAAAATCTGTACAGAAGGATCTGGTAAATGACTGCAAGCTGTGATTGTAAATGTATTTTTTCAAAGACCTACAGCGGTTGTCAAGTCTCTATGAATGACAGCCTGAGTATTTTTATCCCTCAGTAATGTTTTACTGTATGTGTTGTCGTTTCGTCTTCTTTTAAACTGATATCCGTTAAAAACTATTCGTTCTAGAAGTTTTTTGTTACATGTATTGGCTAAAGGTTTTTCCAAAGTAAATAATGTGATTATAAAAATGAATAAAAACAGTTCATTCTTCGACATTACAATGACAGAAATATAGAAACTCGTAGAACTAGACTCACAAGGTCCGACTGGGAGGTCAGAAAGGTCATTGGGCTTATCTTGTGTTCGGTGTTCTCTCCACAAACGACACTGTGACATGATGTCGTGTACTTCACATCAAGTAATCAAAGTCAACAAAACAGTTATTTATGTTCTGTCATCAAGAAAACCATTTTATCAACTCGGCTCACTTGAGGTAAGTCACGTGACTTTGACATTTAAGGTCAACTGTAGTCGGCACACAACCTCACCTTACTACTGATCAGGCTGGAGCAATTATCACTGACTTTTTTTTCGAATAACTTTGATGAAGATATACCCTTTCTTAGAAACGAAGCAATGAAGCGGAATGTCGTATACAAGTTTCATTTTGTTGTTTTCATTGATATTATATATATATATATATATATATATATATATATATATATATATATATATATATATATATATATATATATATATATATATATATATATATATTGAACACATATTGCCTGGCCATGAGGCTATAGCACCCGTATATAACTATCTGTCCGTGTTTCTGACTTCAAATACAAATACAAAATTGGAGTTCCATACTCATAAAATATCACTTGTATTTACAACTTCTAACTGCTATGCCTCTAATAGGTTCTTACCTTCTTGATCGTCAGCCATGTTGTGATTCTGACATAAAATTCGTCGCAGGCAGTCAGCACGTCATGAAGAAGAAAACAATGTGTCAATGTAGTATTCTGCTTAATAATCGACACAACTTGTTAAAACATTAATTTATTTCCCATCCAAACTTTAACTCTGAACCAATTATCACTATTTAACTCTACCATTCTCTACTCTACAAGTACCAAAATTAAACAACTTGGAAAATCCGATCATGTTATCAGTATTTATAGTTGGTGTAAAAGTGTACGAGTACCAAAATTAAACAACTTGGAAAATCCGATCATGTTATCAGTATTTATAGTTGGTGTAAAAGTGTACGAGTACCAAAATTAAACAACTGGATCGCAGTGATAGTACAGTTTAACCGATTTTTTTCAACCATTTTCATTTCTGCCATGGTGACGATGTCGACAACGACAATACTGGCGCTGGCGGTGCCACTGGTGGTGGTGGTGGTGGCGGTGGTACGTGCCACTGGTGCTCACGGTGGTAGCGGTAGTGGTGGTGGTGATGGCGCCACTGGTGCTGATGGTAGTAGTGGTACCTGTGGCGGCGGCGGCGGCGGTGGTGGTGGTGGTGGTGGTGGTGGTGGTTGGGATGGCGATGACTGTGATAACGATGGTGATGACGATCGATGATGATGATGATGATGATGATGATGATGATGATGATGATGATGATGATGATGATGATGATGATGATGATGATGATGATGATGATGATGATGATGACGATGATGATGACGACGTTGAATTGTTTATACTGTTAAGTTGGTACGTGGTAGTTTTGATTGCGTTTGTGTCAAATAAAATCTATATACGTTCTTAGTCTCAGAATCTGACTGCTTGGGAGATTCTTCATAGTCGCTATTTGTAGTCTTACTTGGGGATGGTAGTGTATCTGTTGACTTTTCTGGCTCGACACCACAAGATCCACTGTTCGAAATGCCATCGCCTTGTGCGAGATCCTCATTCGAAATGTACATAGGATCGTCAAGTTCAGGCGTACTTCTCAAATCTCTCTCAGTTGGTTGGTGGCGCTGTTCATTATTCTCGGTAATCTGACTATGATCCTCGGACTGCATAAGACGTTCCGTTTCTTGGAGCGGGTTTTCGGAATCAGACTCCCTTCTCTGCGTTTCATCGGTATCTCTTCCAATGAGACGTGTTGCCGCTTGATCGCCTTCTTCGTCGTCTTACCCGGTGGTTGCATAAAGTTCGGAATAACCATAATGCTGATCATGACCGGGAGAGGACGATCGTGCATTGGGATCACGCTCTTCTGGTGTTTGTTTCGTAGATTCGTCTTGAGAATTCGTGACGGGTGAAGATGCATAGTGAAGTTCTGGGAAAAAATAAATAACTAGTTAAAGTTACTAGTTAAAAGAGTGCAGGCTTGCTTGCGCCCATACTTTTGAGTGATACATGTAACAGGGCTAAGGCTAAAATTGATGTTTCCTCACTACCTTTTTAAAAATAAATTTAAAATGTTAGTACAACTGCCCTAGCTAAAATAGTATACCTTCTTAATCTCATCATAAATCCTCCACCAGATGAAGGGTCTATGGTCTCAGCAGGATATGTCTTTTTTATTTTTTTTATTTATTACTCTTTATCACAGGCAAAACTTGATTTACACAATAATGAAAAAAATATTAACAATGGAACTAGACAAGGCAGAAAAACCATACATATCACAAAAAGTAGCAACTAGCAAACAATAAAAATACAACTACATGTAATTGGCAAATGAAAATAGCGCCCTCTTTTGACAGGTGTGAATTATTATTCTTTTGTCGAGCGTGAAGACAGACGAATATGACATCATTACTTGGGTATGATATCGATTAGATTTCAGCCTGGGATTGATAACACAGTTTGGTGAGTAAATGTGAGTAAAGAGAATACAAAGAACTGCTGAAGTAGCAGTAACGAAATATGTAAATATAAAATGAAAATAAAAACAAAATTAGTAAGCTTACTATACAAATTTGATAAATAAATGTGTTGCACCCCGTGTTTCAGAATGCTTAAGTGTCTATCTGTATATATGGTGAATTAGTTGTATTCTATCTCAAACAGTTTTGATAGTCAATATATCAATACATTATGTAGGATGTGACGTTTAAATTTTCATCTGTTTCTCATGACCAGATTTTGCCCTACCGAACTTTATTTACTCACCTAATCTCAGTTGTTTCTACTGACTGATATTTTGTTTTCTTTCAAAACGATCTCGCTGGCATAATTGTCAATAGTGTGTCGTCAGACTTTAAAGAGACTTGTTGTTGTTCATTTTATAGTTCTTCTATAAACGAACGTTCCATCACAGGCCTTCTAATATTAAACACAGAATGAAATGCTAGCAAACACGATGAATTCGAACCCCGCCCATCAACGAATACGTTATCATTTCGGAATTATGTTGACCCTTGTTGTTCACAGACTGACACCAGTCCCCTGGGCTCTGGGAGAATGTTCAGTCTTAATATTCAAATGTTCTGAATTTGCCCTTCACTTTTAGGAATATATTATCCTTCACTTCTTCATTTTATTAAAATCTAGTTAATTAGTAGTCTCCAATGGACTATACGCCCCCCCCCCCCCCCCGTCAAAATAAGCAAGTCACGTTGTTGAAAGCTCAAAAAAGGAACAGACGAGTTAGTATACTGTTTTACTTGGTTGGTTTACTAAAACCTGCATGGCGTTAGTGCCGATACGTGCCCTCAATACACCACATGCAGTTAAAATTCACCGTATGGCGTCGTGTTAGAACTCCGAGTGTTGATGCCTTATTGATAAAGGTTACTCGACCTTTTAGTTTCCGCATACTGAATTATAACCTAGAGTCAAGTCGGTTGGCCTAGGGATTTTGGCTATCACGTGCACCCTACCCTAGAGCAGAGGGGTGATTTCATGTGATAGCTAAATCCCCATACGACTCGATCCTAGGCTAAGTGGCGAGATATATAGTTGTGTAAAATAAAAATCTAAATTGTTTTAGTTGGGCCTCAGACGCCCCCCGCCTTCTAATTTAAATGACCAAAATTGAAAATGTTTCTATCAAATAAGTAAAATCATTTTTGTAGGATGAGAACTAAAATGGTTCCCCGGGGACCCCATTAAAAGAATTCAGTTTTGTTTATCCTACATTGACCTATTGATCTCGATCACCCCTAACCGAATCACATAACGAATCGTTTACATGACTAAGTGCTAGGTTTCATCACGATCTCTGCCAACAACGAGAAGCGTACACGTAGTACTACACGTACCTTGTAAATACAGAAAAATTAGACCCAAAAATTAATATTATCAACTAAGCTTATGCTTTGTTAACGTAGTAGTCTCGGTGTATTTACACAGAAAGGTACAGTCCCCGTCATCAGGGTCTACAGAAAGGTATAGTCCCCGTCATCAGGGTCTACAGAAAGGTACAGTCCCCGTCATCAGGGTCTACAGAAAGGTATAGTCCCCGTCATCAGGGTCTACAGAAAGGTATAATCCCCGTCATCAGGGTCTATAGAAAGGTATAGTCCCCTTCATCAGGGTCTACAGAAAGGCATAGTCCCCGTCATCAGGGTCTACAGAAAGGTACGTATAGTCCCCGTCATCAGGGTGTACAGAAAGGTATAGTCCCCGTCATCATGGTCTACAGAAAGGTATAGTCCCCGTCATCAGGGTGTACAGAAAGGTATAGTCCCCGTCATCAGGGTCTACAGAAAGGTACAGTCCCCGTCATCAGGGTCTACAGAAAGGTATAGTCCCCGTCATCGGGGTCTACAGAAAGGTATAGTCCCCGTCATCGGGGTGTACAGAAAGGTATAGTCCCCGTCATCAGGGTCTACAGAAAGGTATAGTCCCCGTCATCAGGGTGTACAGAAAGGTATAGTCCCCGTCATCAGGGTCTACAGAAAGGTACAGTCCCCGTCATCAGGGTCTACAGAAAGGTATAGTCCCCGTCATCAGGGTCTACAGAAAGGTATAGTCCCCGTCATCAGGGTCTTTCATGATTTCAAATCCACAGAGTAATAAAAAAAATCATCCACATAATGAACCATATGCCGTGTTGTACCACTTTTAATTAACATGTCAACGTCTCTTATGTTCAAAATTTCAAGTTAATTACATGTTTCATACATACAATAGAACAATACATAAATGACTATTACTACTCTTAATTTTATTAATATTATGTACATTTCATTAATTAACAACCATTGTTTTCGGAGCCAGACGGGTGACTTTATAGTCTATATTTAAAGCAACGCTTTATTTGGAAAAAAAATATTTCCCTATTGTCACAGTAACCATTTCCGGAAGAATATACATTGTGGTTGATTATTTTTCAAAAAAGGGGAAGTGTAACCCGAACTACCAAGTACGTCATGTACAAAATATCACCAATAGTCGACCCATTAAAACATTCATCGCCGATCACGTGACACGACTCGGCCTAACCACCTGTTCAAAGGGCAGTTCCGCGTCGTCTGTTATATTACTCATATCGTCATCCGGAAATCCCAAGTCTTCATGATTAACTACGACTATACTAAGTGATTGAACACATCCATCAGAAGTTTGCTTGTTTGTGAAGACTTCAACATCATTTTGTAAGCTGCAGATCAAAATGGAGGAAGAGAAAGTCGGTGAGTTCTATATATCTACCAGACTTTGAAGGCCATATTTCGGTTATCATATTCAACGTACGTACTTAGATAATATTCTGCAAATGTGCAGTGTGTTGACATAGTAAAAACTTCCCCTGTCGAGTTTTTGGTATCAATAGGCGGAATATACATACAGCTTGTAGTGTCGACAATTTGACTGGGTCAATATTGGAACCTGGATTGCACAAGTCGTGATACCATCGTTTCGGCGGTTCTGTTATTTTGGCGTAAAACAACAACAACAAAAACACTTAGCCAATACATCTATCCAGACATGACGTCAGAGTGACGAATGCAGGCAAAGACAGATCTAAATTAAAATAGGTCAACGATTACTACTATTGAGGCGTTAACGTTTAAAATTGGTCAAAGATCAATTCTGGTCGTTCCGCTTGTATCTTGTCAACGTGCCACTATGCATGTACAAACCGTTCATAAAACACACCACACCACTCTGCTTATTCACGATTATACCACAACATGGAAGAATTCATGTATTGGTCTAAAAGTAGTAACACTCAGACAAGTGCGGGCATGGCACTCATACTTTGCATACATGAATACATTCTTTGTCAGCAAACAACACTCTTTGCAATTAATACCTTCATTATTTTGATATTCAAATATTGACAATGGTGTATATCGTTGGAAGATAACCGGATTATGCACGTTGTTTCGTTGTCTATAAAACAAAAATTAATTTATGTACATAAATTAATGAATGTGACTTAAATTTGTCTTCTGTGAGTTTATGTAATAGTTTGACGGTGGCTGACCTTTTGTTGTTGGAAGACAACATGGTGACGCATTTTGTTCATTTTCTAGATATTGATACAAAATAGTCGACAAATTGATGTATAAGAAGAAATGTAACAATTTGTCATATACGAGAAAACAAGAACATCAACACAATTTGTTATAAAGTGTAATTTCTATTTGTTAAATCATGAGACGTTGTCACTGTCTCACATACAGTATACATGATAGTTGGTGGAGGGTCTATTATCACATACACCAGGCCATTCAATGATTTACATACATTACTGCAATGAGTGGTTAAAATTCAATTATGTGTAAAATAACCCACACTGTATTAAACATAGATTCCTGTGTTTGTATTAAAATACATTAATCCGTTACTACAAGGCTACCATGGCAACAAAACCATGTAGCTGTAAATGTTATAAGTGTTTCCTTTAATCAGTCAACGCACGTGGTGAGCGTATTTATACACCCTTGTCATGACTGCATGTTTGGCACTACATCGATACACATACAGTCATCGGATATGTATATATACGACAGGGGTAACCGAGGTTTCAGCAGACCGAGACAGCCTGACATAAACTAAACATATATTTGCGACGTCATGTTAATATAATGTTGGTACTCACAGTAGAGTGGCGGTTCTGATTGGCTTCCATGATCTTGCACTGTATACTCTATTCTAGGTTTCCACTGTCTTAATTATAGTGTGGTTAAATCCGCAAAAAACAAAGGCACCGCTATCGCCCACGAGTATACAACAACATTTTTAGTTTTCATCTAGGTAAGTTAGCTGAAAGCTCGGTTCTCGCCGTGATACTTCCACTACAACTCTCCAAGGACAAAACGTTTCGATGACTTCAACATTTGTACCAATTAGTATCTCTCTTTTTTTCCCAGATCTTCTGGACGACAAGAATTCACAAGGCATTGCATACTTTGATAATAATCCATTTAGTACTTCTATACAGCCAAATGACGGACAGGTAATTAAAAAAAACTATGTTATAATATTCAACCTACACCAGCTGTAACAGTAGAGTTTTACATTGTTTTATCAGACAACATACAATATATGAGTTGTACAGTAACAAGTTGAAATCTTGGTAACGCTTGGGGGCTGAATTTAGGGTGCGGACCCAATAATCAGTTTGCAGATATATTTACCCACAGATGATTTAATACTGTGTAGAAAGTATAATGTTAGGAGTAAGTCATATCTAACAAAGCTATTTCAAAAAAAAAAAAAAAAACTTTCCAGTTGCAGAGTGTGCCGTTTTAACGATTATTTAGCATGTGGTTAGATATTCTGAAGATATTCGAACAGTCTAAACCTACGCACAACGCTACCCGCTTTAATTGATAGTACCTAGTGGAGACATTGATAAGAATTGGGGTTGTAGAAGCAAACCTCTCCAACGTCTATGGCATTACACTATGAGTTCTTTGTATTATTAAATACAAACACAATAATGTGCAATTTTTAAAGTGAACTTATTTTATGGTTAAAATACGATTGACATGTTTCCTAGCTAGTTTGAATGTCGAGGTCACTTTATTTATATACACGTAATTGTATACCTGCTCCGTGTAGCGTATGGTCAACTATGCAATATATAATATATAGTGAGATTCGTGCTTCAGTTTGTATGTATTAACTCAGTCAATTTTAAATTCAAACAAAGCTCCTAAAATGTTCTCGTTGACAAATACCGATTCTGATATTTATATATTTTGAAGGGATTTGCTAAATAATGCTAAAATTGTTTTATTAATATCATGCAATCCCTACCGAGTTTCAGGGGTTTAGCTAGATACTGGCATGAATTACCAAATATAGCATGCTTAAATGTCTACATATTAATACACACATCGAGTTTCATATCTTAGTGAACCTTTGATTTGAATTACTTCACCATATGGTTCATTTAATGCACTTCTCTTTTACATGTATATGATGTATATTATGATTTATTTGATTAATTTGAATAGTTGACCTCTGACCCGAAGAGCACGCGAATCAGAGGATTGAAATATTTATTTTGTTTTGTTTTTTTGTTTTGTTTTCAAAATGGTGAACTCTGTGTCGAAATACAGCTCAACATTCTATGGGCATTATTAATCTACAATAATTGTACCGTTCGTTTTCGGTTTGAGTTGGTTTTACCTTTCCAAATGAATGTTTGGGGCAATTTGTCAAACAATTAAGAAATACGATATAAAGTTAAAGTTACATTACAGTTATGAAGTTTAACGTGAATATTTAGGCCACCTCGCGCAGTTACTAGGCAACATGACGAGTCGAAATAATTTACCTGGAAGTCACTTTAACAACTGACAATTCACATATTAACAATTTGTTTATGAACAGCAAGGGAGTACAAACACGACTTGAATCTTTATGGCATCACGATTAGTAAGTCTGATTGAAGAACAATATACTGTATCTACATAAATATCAGGATACCATTACTAATAGTTTATTTTGTTTACACTTTATGTGTACTTTTTGTATTCTATTCGGTGACGTCATTCATTTTGCATCTCATTTATTTTTCAGCGTGATATAGCTATACCTCTTATAGAAGCAGCAATACCAAACGATCACTTTATTCTTGCCACTTTTGTCACAGTTTGTTGTTGTTGGCCTATTGGTATATTTGCACTTTGGAAATCCAGAGAGGTAAGTTTAGTTTATTTATATAATTAGCTCTGATCACGTCCTTCTATTTTAATCATTGGACCTATATATATAGCCCGAAAATTGATCGATCGGTCAATCAATCAATTAATCAATCAATCAATCAATCAACCAACCAACCAACCAACCAACCAACCAACCAACCAACGAATCAATATACCCATGGCCACGTATCATCCATCCATCCATCCATCCACCCACCCATCCATCCATCCACAAAGTCATTCACCCATCCATCCATCCATCCATCCATCCATCCATCCATCTACCCACCTGTCCGTCCGTCAGTCCTTCCTTCCGTCCGTCCACCCACCCATCCATCCATCAATCCATCCATCCACCTACACACCCACCCACCCACTCACTCACCATCCATCCATCCATCCGGTCATTCATTCATTCATTTATTCATTCATTCATTCATTCATTCATTCACTGCCGCCCAAAGACTAATAGGACTTTTAATCATCTACCTTACCTTGCTTTATCCAGTAAAAATTATATTGTGTAAAAAATCTCTAATACTTCTGAAACTGTTATTTCAATTTCTTCCAGGTTTACAGGTGTGCATCAAGGGGTGATGCACGTGGTGCTAGACGTGCTTCAAATGCTGCACGTACAATTTCCTGGACTACCTTCATTTTTGGACTTTTACTTCTCATTCTCATCTGTGTCTTACTTATTATAAACAGCCACAGACTTAAACACGCATAAGTTGTCACCACTTCGTGACGCGTGACAGAGTGCGCCCTCTATACTTTGGGTCTTGGACATTCGGTGCAATGCGAGTGAACTGTGTATGGCCATACCCGTCAACATTTTCGCTAGACGACATTGTACACACCGTACAATATTCCATTTTAATATCATGGGACAAATTATTGAGATTTGATACAATACGACAATCAATTTATTAAGTAGACCTAAATAGAAAAACGACGAACTAGTAAAGAAATTGAATTTACATATTTTGTTGAATGATGACAAAATGTTTACGTATTATTAAACTTTACAAGAAATCTGTACCGAATTAGTACACTTGTAGTCGCTATTTGCAAATATTGCTAAAAATGATTTTGGACATTGTTTTCTTACATAATTGACAACGTGTGTAAACTATCATATGCTGGACAGGTGATGAGTGACTGCTTTATCTAGAATCGGTAGCATGTGTTTCCTGAGCGATACCTCGATAAAGATTGACTCGTTTTACTACTTCTGGATTTTACGTTATGTATTGGTTTGTATTTACTTTTACTGAGTTTTCAAATGTTGATCAAACTACCATGGACATGTAATTGCAAACATGGGAATTATGTAGTTTCAACAAAACTCAAATACAAAATTTAGTAAAGACTGATTTGTCAAGATATTATTATTTTCCTGTCGACCTCGTGAGAGAGTGAGAGTGAGAGTGAGAGCGTGAGAGCGTGAGTGAGTGAGTGAGTGAGTGAGTGAGTGAGTGAGTGAGTGAGTGAGTGAGTGAGTGAGTGAGTGAGTGAGTGAGTGAGTGAGTGAGTGAGTGAGTGAGGGAGGGAGGGAGGGAGGGAGGGAATCTGAGAGGCAAGCAGGCAGACTGTGAGACAGTGGAGTGTATAAACAGGTTGATGTTATAAGAGATGTGTGGCGATCGTCCTTGTGTCTTGTAAAATCAGGCAAATCAATTATACAATTAAAGTTCTCAGTACTGCAATGTTCTCTCAGTCGGACAAGCTCTCGAATAAAAGATCGCAACATTATTTTCCGTTTTTCCAAAGATAGACATAGGTTAATTCCTTTATTCCCATATCAAGTAAATGTACAAGGACAGAGTAATTCAATATTAGTTTTATCATATAATATTATAATAGTAAAGTAATTCTGGATTTAATATTTCTTATATTGATACTTGCATAATCTAATATTTTCTCCATAGAGGTAACACTGTAGTCGGTGGATATGCTGGATTCTAATAAATTCTAATATCATTTTGACCTTTAACCTTTATTTTGAACATTTGTACGGTGACTTTGATTGAGTCTCTGTTACTGATTTCAACTGAGAATAGTTAGGGGTTTAATTTTCGTGAACAAAGTTACAACAAACATTTCAAGCTTTCACTTCCAATTAGACACATTCCGATGTTAATGTATATGCTTTGTCACAAAGAACGCAGAAAAACGTTATACCCGGACCCACATTTTACGAAATACATTTAAATGTCATGAAAATTGTGTGAACAAAACATTGTTTCAAGTAATTATAAAACTGACACATTCTACGATGAAACATAAACAAGAAAGAATTGAACTATACCTCAGCATAAACAAAGGTCAATATCACGAATTATGTCCTGCCTGTGAGGGCGCTGTCGCTTATGCCTTGGTATACCAAGGCATAAATAGTCCACTGTTTGTGCTAATTTCCCAATCGAAATAACAATATTGTTAAAACCAAAACATACAATGTAACGAATGATTTTGAAATATGTTTGAGGATTCAATTAAAGTTGGCTATGAGAATATAATACAAGTCTTGTAATAAATTGTTTGAGTTTCAACTGTTACTTTCAGTCATTAGTAAAGCTCCATAACTTGAATATCCCATTCGTATGAAAGCAATAAATGCCAATCAAACTATTAACCTATATTTATTTTCATCAACAAAAAAATGTAAAAGATACTGGTGGCTCAATGTATAGCAAACATCAGAAGATGATAACTTATAACTCTGATTAAAAAGTTTTAGATATTCAATATTTTCCGTGTGAAAAGGTTATTTCAATTAACTGAAGTATTCCTTTGACTTGTAAGAGCTTACTGATAACATCAACATAACCATTAGAACTACAAAACCCTGACAATCGTACGCGTAAAATTTGAAATATTCTTGAACGTACCTGAAGTTGTAGTAACTGATATACGTTTCCATTAAAGGTGCATTAGCAGCAAGTGGACGATATTTCGAAACTGTTTTGTTAGTTACAACGACTCACTCGAAATATCGTTCATCATGAATGGTAATGAATCACGTGACCTGTGGGTAAATCAATTTGTGTAACTCTACATATGAGATGGTGCAATAAATCCTATGAAACTGATTTTGGAGTCCGTACCCAAAACTCAACCGTGATTTCACCCTGTTACTGTACTACGTATGGATAAAATTGAGATGTAATTAACTGTACAAAGTCGAATTATTGGTATTTTAATTTTAACAAGTGAATGTTCTTGGTTATCTAATCTGGGAAAATTATTACACAGTTAGTGTAGGTTTAACAAAATTAATTTCCCTTTGAAAATGTCCAAAACTTTACTTTATAAACTTTACTATATATACGTAAAATTGTATAAGTAAAAATATCTATGTATAAGTAACCATGTAAATTCTCTTAAATGTAAAGGTTTCTAACGGTCATTCCAAAGTGAACCCTATTCCCAACTTCAAGTGACGTTTCCTAAAATGACCCCATCAATTTCAAGTACGTGGTGTGTTCCATAATGACCTCTTCTCACCAACCTCAGCCCCGAATGCACAGATGTAAACATGACTTTGCCCCTATGTTGCTGTTTCATGAGACCCACGACTATCACCGTGGTCTGCTGCTGTGATTTCCAAAGGTTCAACATTCTTCTCAAAATATCTTTTGAGTAAGACTTTCAACAGCTCTTCATATTTCAGTTTTTCCCCCTATAAACATAAATATATGTTATTCGTGTTATTATTCTCAGTCAATGGGCACCCCTTTCTTTCAATAACTACCAGAGACTAATATCCCAAAGAAACCGTATTTCATGGCAATTTTTATTAGAGTTTAAAATGCATCATAAACACGCGCGCACGTGGCATGCCCGCACACACACACACACACACACACACACACACACACACACACACACACACACACACACACACACACACACACACACATATATATATATATATATATATATATACATTCATATACTGACCTGATGATATATATATATATATATATAGATAGATAGATAGATAGATAGATAGATAGATAGATAGATAGATAGATAGATAAACACACGTGTACTCACATAGTCTAAATTTCAACTCACCTGGGTATACGCTGGAAACATGTTTTCTATAGGTTCTCGTTGTTTCTGTTGAGTTCCATTGTTCTCTACCTGTTCATCATCTATCTACAAAAGGAGAATTAGTTCAGATAATAGCAGCAGTAGGTTGGGGGGGGGGGGTTGTCGTTCTTGTTGTAGTTTTGTTGTAGTAACAGTATGTCATTGTTTTTTTTGTAGTGATCCGCGTATAGGCGGAAATGACGTAGGGCCTTTCTAGAGAACTTCCATTAAACCTGTTGTCAACTACTTGTATTGTTATGCAATTACACAATAACAATAAGCAGTCGACAACACGTTTAGAGGAAATTGCCTAGCAATGCCTGTAAGTCATTCCTTCCTAAGTTCGGAAGGATGAAAACTCTGTACTGATAAACGACTCTGAATGAATCCAACTAAATTAACCTCTAAGTTTGTTTCAAATGTTGTGAATTCACAAACTATACACGTTCCCTGTAATTTGTGCATACGTAATTGTTAAGCTTTTTCGTAGCATCGACATGAAAACATTTCTTATGCATACCTGTAGTGCAAGGTTTACTCTAGAGTCAATGTTGGCCATTTCAGTTCTGTCTTCATACTGAAAATATGAATTAAATATAAACATTAAGTATCTCATATAATTGATTAAAAAAATATATATTAAATGTTCAAATTATTGCACTGATCTTGCAGGTGGAATGAATCGTTGAAAGTTTACATAAACCGTGTCATATATTTGTCAACAATTCCTGTTGACTGTATTCTCCAATGATTGACAGTAAGGCTTCGCCTTATGTGATGCATTGAACATATTATATCAATGTTGACTTGTCGTTTTTGTTGTGAGGAGAGGTTGTTATGACGCCCTCAAGCGGACAATCTCTTCGCCGGTACACTCCTTTAACGTTTACGATTGCCGTGAAAAGGGGGAAATCATAGTGACATGGATATGACTTGATTGGCTATTTGATAAAAGTAAAGACATTCTCATAAACTAGTATGTGATTGGCTGCTGAGCAGGTGTGATTCTTACCTTGTTTGATGGCCTATCACCGGTTGGTCCATCACTGCTGCCAGATCTAGAAAAACATCGACGACAAAGTGTACAGATGCTACAAATGATACCAAATGTCATACAAAATACGCACGATATTGAACTCAAATTAGCCCCCTCTGCTCCAATGTAGTCATACCATATTCTTGATCTTTCATATATCCATTCTGTGTCAATGTTTTCCTGTATAACGAAAGAAAGGCAACGCGTTGTATGATACTGTTCACAGGTCCTGTTTGATACAAACACGCAGAAACCAATGCAAGAAAAATAAACTGAAAAAAGAACTGTAAAGAACCTTGCATTTTTTTTGTTATCTCACAGCTGTTTTAGTCTATTATTTCTTTGTATTTTCTTTATTGTATGTATTCCACCACACCACACCATACACCCTAGACAATATTGAATCACGTGTGACAGGCTCTGGGTAAAAATATTGCTGTAGCAGTACACATAGTATGATGCAATATAGCCAATCAAATTGACTTTTGGGTCAGAAGACTTATGAATCATGGTTTCAACTTGTTACTTTACTTCTGGATAAAAATAGACCTCTAATTGACACGTACTATGCACTTGTTTGACATGATTATAATGTATTACGAGTTGAAGTAACGTAAGTATAGCTAAATTATAATAAAACTACATGTATAGTAACAACCAAACAATCACTTGTTATTTGCTAATACAAAAGACTAATTAAGAATTGATCTAGACGACACTTCTTGGGAACACTGCCTATGGAAAATACAGACAAATTGCACTTTTTACGTGCAAATCCGATTTCGGATCTGGAAGAACATCTATAGGGAAGCCATGACATGAACTATCGAACTCTAATCCTTGTAAGTACCGAAAAGCGCATGCGTAGTTAAGCACTGAAGTACAACCTCACTATAACTTAATTGTATAAGACCATAGTAGTCCGAGCTCTACAGGTACCCTGTAAGTTATAAACGCTTTCAAGTTGGTGGCTGATTTGCGATTAATCAACGAAACATGTACATACCCGGAGTCTAGTGTATCTTTCCGACAACATCGCAATACACAGGTTCATCAGCATTATCAGGACAATGAGACCAAATGATACATATAAAATGAAGCCCATTGCTGTGTAGTACTGGATAGTTACTTCCATCCACTCACTGTGATCAGTCGATATATTCCGCCAGGTTAGACTGATCTCTTCCAATGACGACCTGACACTCGCTCCTCCAAATATACTCGTCATCAGAACTGTCAGCGATGACTGAAAGCTGTGTAGAGACGACAATACAAGACAAGACACACTTTTATTCTACTATTAATTCATTGACCACACCGTGTTTTACATGAAAGGACCCACCAAGCTTATTTCTACCTTTAGTGAATTGCTGCCATTAACTTGTATGTGTGTCTATGTATGTATATATGTATGTATGTATGTATGTATGTATGTATGTATGTATGTATGTATATATGTCTGTCTGTCTGTCTGTCTGTCTGTCTGTCTGTCTGTCTGTCTGTCTGTCTGTCTGTCTATCTCTCTCTCTCTCTCTCTCTCTCTCTCTCTCTCTCTCTCTCTCTCTCTCTCTCTCTCTCTCTCTCTCTCTCTCTCTCTCCTTATATTTTCTTCACAACATTGACGTCTACATCTAGCTTTGACAGCCGCCATTGTTCAGATATTGGAAACTTAATGCATTTTATGTACACGTTATGGAAACCTGTCACTCAATTTGACATGATGGGGATAAGCACGACTAATATCTATCTTAGAAGATAATACTGTTAAAGACAGGCTCAACTGTTAATATCATCCAAATATCGCTTTTTTTTCTTTCCCTTCCAGCATTTAAAGTCATGATTGGACATATTAGTCAAAGAATTTGTGAAATGAATGTGTACTACTGATCATGACAATGAAGACCTCGCGATCGTTCTCTGTACGTACGTACGTACTTATGTATGTATGTATGTATGTATGTATGTATGTATGTATGTATGTATGTATGTACACTGTATTATGTATGTATGTATGTATGTATGTATGTATGTATGTACACTGTATTATGTATGTATGTATGTATGTATGTATGTATGTATGTATGTATGTACACTGTATGTATGTATGTATGTATGTACGTATGTACGTACGTACGTACGTACGTACGTATGTATGTATGTATGTATGTATGTATGTATGTATGTGTGTGTGTGTGTCTGTCTGTCTGTCTGTCTGTCTCTCGCTCTCTCTGTCTCTCTCTCGCTCTCTCTGTCTCTCTGTCTCTCTCTGTCTCTCTCTGTCTCTCTCTCTCTCTCTCTCTCTCTCTCTCTCTCTCTCTCTCTCTCTCTCTCTCTCTCTCTCTCTCTCTCTCTCTCTCTCTTTAACTAAAACTTACTCAGAAAAGATTGAGGTTCCTTGTCCAACATCCATATAGAAATAATACATAGCAAGAGAATAAGCAAAGATAACATAGAGGAAGATGGTTAAGAAACGGAGAATGTCATGTCTCATTGAAGTAAATATCAACAGTGTTGGTCCAAGATGGCGAGACAGAAAAAAGGGCTTCATAAAACGTAGTAAAGCACAGATAAAGGTTAGAGCAGTGAACTTTCTCAACATGATGTAAATGTACGGATTTCCATAACTCTGGCCAACAATATCAGGGTTTGACAAAATAATACCAATTAAAAATGTTGAAAGAATAAACAAATCCAGTAGATTCCATTTGCTTTTGAGATATATAGATGGCCCGTATGTGACACATTGGCCAAATTCTGTCAAACACAAAGTAATGAACCATATAATCAACAATGACAGTATGATTAGGTGATTTGTTACAAGTTGTGTTTCATTCTTGACTTCAGAACCTTCGATTGTAAACTTGACAAAGAGTTCATGTACGAAAATTAAAATCAGGAAGAAAGTATAATGAAAGTAATGACAAAGGAATACAGATTTCGGACAGTCATACAGACGATGTAAACGTGTTCTAGTGCAGAAGATGACGTGGATAGGAAAGATTTGATGCAGAATGCCAAATACAAAGAATGAGAAAATAGCGTAAAGTATTCCCCATCCAAATCCACTTCTTTTCGTCCAAGCTGGTTGTCCACACGTCCAGTGATCAAAAAGAAATCTCTGTACCATCGGATGTGCGATAAACTGTAAGAAAGTGAGGATGATAATTAGAATGAATCGTTTGGTCAGAATATAAGCTTAGTTTAATACCGATATGATGCAAGCATACAAGAAAGGTCAGGTCATGGAGTTATAAAAATGGCCACTGGCAAACACAACATGACAAGTCATTTTTCAAGATGGCCGCTCACCAAAATAATCTAAATACGCACTTTTCACCATTGCAATGGTCTGCGTTATTATGTCTTTCATTCCAGTGTTTAATCAATTAGAGCTTAATATATACCCAGACTATGCACAATATAAAATTGTCTATAGTGAGTCTAAGGTATATAAAATATCCTTACGTGATCTTTTAGAACCCATGATAGTAAATTACTACCGAACCGGAGAGACTATATATTTTACATCTCACACAAGGTCTTTTGTTACGAATGACAAAAACAAAATACACGCAGACACGCACATGAAATATTACAATTGTGTTCACTGTAAACACAAATACACAGTTTTGTGTTTGAATGTTCCTTGTTTCATCCCACAGAAATGTTGATTTGTGTTCACGTTGAGATAAAATGCATTTTATTTTATATTCTTATGAGCTATCAGTGTCTGTTTTGTTGACAAAAATGTTGTGTGAGACGTAAAAAGCATGGTGTCACGATATTTAAACTCCATAGCAACCCTGGTTTGGAAGTAACATTAAGCCTACCTCTTTCTGTTCCGTGGCTATTGCTTTCTCTGCGATGGCAAACCGTTTTGTCCGACGATCGAGAGTCAACATAGCTACCAATGTATAGTTGTTATCACGGCATACTCCGTTCTCATCATCGTCATCGTCATGTTTATCGTAATATCCACCTCCCAAGAGCCACTTAACTTCGTCAAGCGAGTGACAACATTGTAATATTTTCAGTGTGAACACTTTCAGTCGAGTACAAAGTTCTTCTAACTTATCCTATAACATAAACAAGATGGTTGACGTATTGAAGTTTGGTTGCCATAGAGATAATCCATATTAGTTATGCCAATAGGGCCTAAGGACGAACACGCTTTTTTGAGAAAAAGGACGAAAAATATCTTTGACACTAAACCCCAAGTCAAAATACAATAACGACTTTTCCGCATTATCTATCTTCTCCCAGTACAATCAATTTTCCCTTATTTTTTGTTCTAAACCTGTGAATTACTCCCAGCGATTTTCTTTTTATGCTGACATATGCACAATTTTACAGAGTTCCATTCAGGTTTAGGACTACGTCACAGGGCTACGATGCACACTCTATATCACGTTGCTGTGGAACTGTCAAGGCTTTCCCAGTCAGTCCACAGGCTCTCCCAAAGTCACCCAGTCCCGGCAAACATATCACCTGCGAGCTCCGTGTGAGTAATCGTCCGCGACTGTTCGACTGTTGGAGTACGCCAAAAATACACACTCGTCTTGTGAGTGAGACTGAGTGATACAGCCTAACCTAGCTACTATACGAGGACAATTCTTGGTGAGATCGGAGTTAAAAAAAGAAACAACAAACTATCTCAAAATGTCATCGGTGCTTCACAGAAATGTATCATTTTTAAAAATATGACAGAACAAAAATTAATTCTTTTTATTTTTTACGCTGAATCAATTCACATTTTTCCTCGTTAAAATTCAGATGAACCAAATTAAAACTGTTAAAAATCAAAAATCCCCATCGATGGCGTTCGACCGTGTTGAAACCAAATCTTTCATTTATAACTACAAGAATTGTGTTTGCAAATTCCTCGCAATATGTTTTACGCTAATATAAATGCTGTATCAAGTTCAAGGAAAGTATACTGTATAGTCAACTAACCTTCCAAATAAAACATATCTCCTCTTTTAACACGTTTTGCAACACCTCTATCAAATCAAAAGCAGTCTGTAGAAAGTCTTTGAAGTCTTCATCTCTGTATGTTTTCTTTTCCTTGTCCACAGCATATAGATATGACATTGTTATGTAGGCTGGGCTTGATATAGCAGTGTATGTATTCACTTTCTCTTCCATTGGTGATGAAGGATCTATTATAGAAAATATCATTTAGGTAAGAACACACATGCATACATACATACATACATACATACATACATACATACATACATACATACATACATACATACATACATACATACATACACACACATACATACATACATACATACATGTATACATACATACACAGACACACACACAGAGACATGTATGTACGTAAGTAAGTAAGTAAGTACATAATTATGTACATGACATGACATTACATAACATCACATGACGTTACATTACATTACATTACATTACATTAAATTACATGACATGACATGACATTACATTACATTACATTACATTATAAATTGTAATTATCTTACCATGGAAATTTGGTCTTTTCAACAAATCTGCTCCATTTTCCAGCAATAGTTTGGTCATAAAGAAATCATTTCCCTTTGCCGCTATTTCCAATGGTGTTATGGGAACACCTCTCCGTATTCCTTTATAATTGACAATGTTTTGATTCTAAGTAAACAAAATAAGTCAACCGTCATTTGTATTGGAAAATAATATGTCGTGTGATTCATTAACATTCGTTTAATTCTATGAATATGCAGTTGACAATGTTGAGAGCTTTCGAACTACAACTTAAATAGACAAATAACTAGGTTTTATCGGTTAATTTACTGTCAAAAAATAAACAAACAAATAACAAACAAACAAACAAACGAACGAACGAACGAACGAACAAACAAACAAACAAACAAACAACTCAATAAAAATGTTTCAAAACTAACAAACATAACAGACTTGAACGACAGAGTAATAATATCATCATAGACAACATTTCAATTCAGCGAAATATCAATATACATTTATATAGATCTAACACGTATAGTCACAAAGTTAATTGTATTTATGTTTAAGGCAATATAACATACATATAATTTTATTTACATATTATATTCTTTGATATTTATACTTGTCGTTCATGCCTTTTCTCTTTGATAGGTTTGACATATTTTCAAATATGTTTGTTTTATTTGTTTGTATCGTTTGTTAATGTAAATATAACGAATTAAAGTCTGGTCCCCTGTGCCCCCTAGGCCCTGTGCCGCTGTGTTGTATGTGGACGTGCTCGTGTATGTAGTTTATTTGTAGTATTTATGTGTTTATATTTTGTCAGTTCGCATTAAAGGAAAAGTCCAGGAAAGCTTTTATGAATGGCTTCAGTTCACTTATATTGATCGCTACTATCAATTTACATTTGATTTTGGGTGATAACAATTGCACTTTGGTAATTTACTCAACTTTAAAGTCTTCTATAGAAGCCCTACTGCATTTCCGTGGTATTCTAGCATTTATGCTAATTAGCTTGCAACACTATTTCCGTTTATTCTAATTAGCTTGCAACACTATATCCATTTATGCTAATTACCATTTATGGAAATTAGTTTGTAACATAATTTCCATTTATGCCATTTAGTATGCAACACCATTTCCATGGATGCTAACTATTTTGCAATGCCATTTCCATTTATGCTAATTACTGTTTATGCTAATTATATGTAACATCGTTTCCATGTATGCTAATTAGCTTGCAACATTGTTCTCATTTATGTTATTTATCTTACTTCACTTTCAACTCGAGTATAACTTATTAGCATAAATGGAAGCGGAGAATGCAGACAAGTGCGTGACTGTCGAAGACTTTTGTTTAAAGGGAGGCTTGGCTGACTTTGTCTTAGCGCCAATTCTTTACGATTAGGAGACCGACCACTCTAAATTAGAGTTATAACAACTATCGAATCTGGTTTCGAAATGTAGAAGTTACATTCTGCAGACTTGGGCTAGGTATTATGGGAAATGAGCAAACTTAGGATCTTCTGTTTAATTTTCAAAGCTAGTAGTTTTACTAAGTTATTGATACATTATCCAGTTACTGCGTTATTTGTACGTACTGTATTGTGTGGCCACTGTTTGAAGAGGTCTGAAGCTCCAAGTGTACAGCATGCCGATATTACAACTCTCTAGGGGTCGCACACATTCAGGTTTGTGAAAAAGGTTTTGTGGTTTGTCTTGTTCCCTAACCATAAGGAAATGCAGCCCAGATAAAGCCTCGCCCTTGTTCCCCTTTAACATACAGTTAGACAGTGTGCTAGTGCTAATGCGCCCATGAGAGAGTACGAGTTCATCCGTACTGGATTCTCAGACAGAATCTCTTCGACTCGTCCATAATTTCTATCTTCAACTGCGTTCAGAAATTCTTCTTCCAGTAAATTGTCAGAGCCGAGGTCGGTGCTGACACATTGCTGCAGGTACACTCTACATCGACTTTCCAAACATACCAAGGCTTCCTTCCTGCAACGGTGTCGTCAATCGACAAATGAAAGGGGAACGTTTTATATAAACCTCAGACAACTATAGACCAAATATTCTATTGTGTTCTCAGTCTAAACACTGGAAACAAAAACATACGCTCCGATACAGATACGACTCAATATGAATATCTTAAAAGTGTTCAACATTCAGTGTGTTTTAACTAATAAAGTATACAGGGGTGATTGTTCGAAGTGTACAAAACACGAGTATGATATATAATCGGTATCATTTCGATTTACACCTCCACTCACAACGTGGTTTAGTTAGAGACCACTTTGGCATAATCGCCATACATAAATTTATCTCTCTTTTTTTCTTGAATTTGAATTTGAAGTTGATTTATACGCAGTAACATTGGTTTCATTATTATTGACGGATTGATTCAAAAAAATGATTAATACTGATATACACTAAGAGAATGTAAATATGAAATATATAAATGAACTCTACATAAACAACCATGCCTATGAAAGAATTCAAGTTCAATGCAAAATGTAAAAAAATAATAACTTACTTTATCGCCATGTGTGACTAGATTAGTTGGCAAACACTTGATGCTATAGACTTCCGATTTATTCTGTATATTGGTCCTGTTAAATAAAATAAATACTGGGTTAAACAACTTACAAAACATACCAATAGAACTACAATGTGTTTTATACATTTCTCAATATGTATATCTTTGTTTTAGATTAGAACATCTGAGGTGAGTGGTGGACAAGTGAAGGTTTTATCGTACACTAATACAATCTGCTATAATTCTATACTTTCATTACATTGTAACACTGTACTACACTAGATTACACTACATTATACTATACTATACTATACTATGCTATGCTATGCTATGCTATGCTATGCTAGACTAGACTAGACTAGACTAGACTAGACTAGACTAGACTAGACTAGACTAGACTAGACTAGACTAGACAAGACAAGACAAGACAAGACAAGACTAGACTAGACTAGACTAGACTAGACTAGACTACACTGCAATGAATTACACCACTAAGGGAGCATTCAGTGGGGAGGGTCATACTTTGCATTACATGTTTGGGGAGGGTCACATTTTAAAATCCTTAATTTTCTGACCAAATTGAAGCTTCGATGATTCAATTATTGTCAATTTGTTTTGTGTGTTTTGAGATGTAAACGGGAGATGTCCACTCAACATTTATTTTTACGAGTACTTTACATGCTAAAATACAAAAATAAAACTACATATATTGTAAGAAAATACGTTTCACAAACATGTCGTCTCGCAAAATAGCAATAGTGAATGTGAGCATTTTGAATCACCTCAAAACGATGCATTTTGTTGAGTGTATCATCTCATCTTATCATTCACACTGTACGTGAATGTTGTTGATAAAATATGATGGTGATGGTAGCAGTGATGATGATGATGATGATGATGATGATGATGATGATTTAGTTTTGAATGTCATAGAGAAAACGGACAATACTGACTCAAGTAGTGACAGTGAGTCAGATTAAAGTGGCACTGATAGTGGCAATACTGAAGGAGAAGGTGATGATGATGATGATGATGATAATGACAATGATATCAGGGAACATTTACAAGAGACCAGATGAGACAGAGTATGCACAACATGGAAAGCACGTTTTAGATACTAACTAGATTGTGTATGATTATAAGAGAAAGGTAACTAGCCAGTCTTTGACTGTTTGTCACTTTATATGTAGAAATATTGCATTCTAATACAGAGTCAAAATCATTTAATTTGTATGTATACATATAATGGGAATATTGATTAACTTTCAGTATATGCAAATGTCATGGGGGGGGTAATGTTTTACAAAATGGGACAAAGGAGGGTAACTTTTTACAAATGGAGAATGGGGGAGGGTCATATTTTACTTAACAGACTATGTGTGATTTCCTCCGCCCCCCCCCTTGTAAATACTGAAGGCTCCCTTAGTGTCAGGTGGTAATTGTATTTGTTACAATGTAATGAGTTGTCTGTGTGGAATGAGTTCATTGTCTCTGATTTAACTGGTTCTTAGGGAACATAAAATGTCACGGTATGATATGAACAGTCAGAATTATATATAGGATAGTAAAATATAATTACGTTGGAATGGTAAATTAAAAACAAATGTGATGTTTTGTAGACAAATCGAAACGACACAGTACGGTTTCTAATTTAGGGCTCCAAAGTAACTATACTTTGTCGTCCAACTTTTTCTACACATTTGTGCTGACCCACAGTAGTCCCAGTTCACCACTCCTTTTCAATGCGTCTAATATCAAACGGTAAAAAAAAGAGAAAACATGTTGAACTTCGTCTAGTATAGTATAGTACCACATATTGACATCAACAGTGAGTATGTAGATGCAAATAAAATCAGTCGTTTGGCTATAAAGCAGTGTTTTTATCTTTAGAAAGGCCACATAGCCGATCGGAGCAAGTTATTATATGAAGGACCTTGATTTGGGTTTGTATTTTCTTACACTTTATATTTTGTTGATCACTTCAAAAACCATGGATAACAATGATTGTGTTCCAGTATTTTCACTTGTAAAGCATAAGTTTGAAAGAGATAACGAGATTTTGTTTATTTTCACTCGTCGTGGTACGATCCTATCACCGTAGTGTGTTTATTAGTGTTATTAATATTGTAAATATCTGTTGTTGTTGTTGTTGTTGTTGTTGTTGTTGTTTT
>NC_135554.1:5440474-5482974 GCF_964340395.1 Glandiceps talaboti
AACATAACTACCTGAATTAGACACTCACACATGAAAAAAATATATATATAAAAAATAATTAAAAAAATCAAAATAATCTACCTACCCCACCTATTCTAAAATTGAATGTAATCGGAACCACTTAATTATTTTTAGGCCTTAATACAAATTTAAAATACGTATCAGTTACCTTTTCGTCATAGAGATGTCAATACGAGCATACAAAATATTTATCAATTTCCAGTTTAGTATTTTATCTAACAAGTACAGAATATGTAGGTGGAGAGTTTATGATCACACTGATAACAGTTCAAGCATTTTCTTTAGATAATGCATATATCCACATCATTGAGATATTTCAATGACTTTCACATCCCCTTTCCATCTCTAGTTCTCGTGGGCAATTTATCATGTGTTTTCATTTTATTTACTGAGAAACAACAAACGATTATGTTCAAAAAGTTAAACAATGTTAATTAAAGACTATAAATCAACGGTTAACAATATGTGTAAACGATTTATTTCATTTACTTTCATTTCTTTTCTTATATTTTCTTCACGACATTGACGTCTACATTTAGCTATGACAGCCTCCATTGTTTAGATATTGGAAAATAAATCAAACTTAATGCATTTAATGTACACGTTATGGAAACCTGTCACTCAATTTGACATGACGAGGATAAGCACGACTAATATCTATCTTAGAAGATAATACTGTTGAAGACAGGTTCTACTGTTAATATCATCCAAATATCGCTTTTTTCTTTCCCTTCCAGCATTTAAAGTCATGGTTGGACATGTTAGTCAAAGAATTTGTCAAATGAATGTGTACTACTGATCATGACAACAAAGACCTCGCGGTCGTTCTTTGTACGTACGTACGTACGTACGTACGTACGTACGTACTTATGTCTGTCTGTCTGTCTGTCTGTGTCTGTCTGTCTGTCTGTCTGTCTGTCTGTCTCTCTCTCTCTCTCTCTCTCTCTCTCTCTCTCTCTCTCTCTCTCTCTCTCTCTCTCTCTCTCTCTCTCTCTCTCTCTCTCTCTCTCTCTCTCTCTCTCTCTCTCTCTCTCTCTCTCTCTCTCTCTCTCTCTCAATGTAACATTGGTACCTTTTAATACCTTTGTCTACATCATGGCCCTCAAACTCATAATACGGCCAAGGTGGGATTTCTATGTGTCGACATGAGAGGTTTTAACAAGGGTATCATGATAGGCATTCTTGCTGATGAGAACATTCAGTGTAAGATTTGACATCCAAACTCTGTGTATCTTGGCTACTTGTGACTTTACTGTAATTCGTTGATTTAATATTATAAATATAATGGTGTTCTTGAGCAACTACAAGTATGTCATAATAAACATTACTACGTATGATTCATGTGATGTATGGTAAACATTTTAATCGTGTATGTGTATACCCTGTCTTCCTAAATTACGTGTATAAAAAAATCCATTTCCAGCGGACCCTCCCCATATGATCGTCTATGGGAGTTGCCCCCCCCCCCCCCGGTCATCACAGTGGCTAAATGTCCTGTGACATACACAAAATATACAGATGCTTTAACATATAACTTTTCCCTCCAAAATGACGTCATTAGTGTATTTGACATGTCTCTTTATTTTCTAAACCAAAAAGCTGACCAATAAATGATCAATTACTGACCAAAGCTGGCTTTGACCTTATTTCGCTTCAAATTCCAAACGATCGTTTCACTGCGTAGGAATAGGTTCTATTGCAGATAAAATCCCAAATTATAAAGGGGGTGTTGAGGGATACAACGATACAATGGTATCAATGTCATTAATGTGTCTATTTATGAAGTCCAAATAATAAAAAAGTGAAAAAACGAAGACACTTCTTACAGTTTAAACTAATTAGCCAGTTTGAACTACACATTTGAAATATAAAAAAGGTAACGCTTGAATTTTTGAGTAACATGCAACGATGAATGAATCCTACAATATGGCCACGCATTGCGTCACATCATATAAACTATATCCCTGTAAATCTGGTGAAGAAAAAATGTTCATGTTCAACTTGGGGCTTGCCCCATCATCATTATGTGCCATGTTTGTTCACAAAATACATGTACGTTTATATGTGGGACCATGTATCGTGCTTATCTCGAGATAGTACTTTCGGTTGACTATTGTAACAGATGAAACGTGATTATAGCAATGAAACCACTTACCTATTTTGAGGCAGGTTGCTGCTATGCAAATCTCTTCTGATTATTTCATTTCTAGTGACAAATACCGACGTTCCATGCAAGGTAAGTTTCCTTAGCAAGATCACTTTTATAGTACGTGAAAACTAGACACCTTTCGGGTCTTTGTTTTGTTAGAACCTGCTATTGGACAATGATGTTTATGTCTACACGTATATGTATGTCATGACGTCATCAAGTATGGAGGGCGTGGTACAGTGAGCGCTCTTCATACATCGTGTCCTCTGCGTGACCCTATAGGGTCATTTTCAGCTCTGACCACTACTTTAACTGTGGTGGTCTGAGAGGAGAGTTGTGAAATATCCGAGATGTGAGACGAGACGAGACGAGATGTGTGTGATATTAGTTAAAAACTATGTTTATCAAGATGACACCACAGAAATATGTTGATGAAGACACGAAGCAAGAGGGACAGTTCTGGGATATTTCCACAAAGCATGTAAATAAAACATCAAGACAGAGTTCAGGTGAATGTCAAGTACATCAAGAAAATGAATGACACCAACGACGAACGTGGGACAAGGGCACACGTTTTAAAGCATCCTTTCATAACGATTATATTATTTCTACCTACCTCATACATGCATGCATACATACATATACATACATGCATGCATGCATGCATGCATGCATACATATCATATCATATCATATCATATCATATCATATCATATCATATCATATTATGTACAGCTTTGAAGGCTAAAAGCCTATGAGCCGATCAAAGGTAAAAACAAATCAAATGTTCAACAGCCCATAGTCCAAAGTTCCACGAATAGTGACATGTATATAAATCAAACACTATCCAAGTTTATGTTAATGATGTATTTGTATTCAGCCCAGTGACTGTCTAGAGTGTTTTTGAATGAGTTGATAGTATTCGCTGTAACAATTGTTGTTGGCAGTTTATTCCATGCATTGATGATCCGGTTTGGAAAAAAGTTGGCGCGAGTTGACTTCTGACACAAAGACTTCCGAAGTTTCAGTGGGTGGCCTCTCATGGCAAGTATGTGTTTCGCATTGGAAAAAATGCTGGTTCGCAGAGTATTTACCATGAAGATACTTCCATACTTCTATCATATCGCCCCTCATCCTTCTGTACGACATACTGGGAATATCTAAGCACGCACATACACAAAAACCAAACAAACAAGCAAACAAACAAACAACTTTTACAGTATAGTTTGTTCATGATAGATTTATGTGATGGTACTCAAAAAGGAATGAGATGGGTTGATAATTTCACTATCAACAACATACCTCACATATATGTACAGTCGCAGCTAACACAACACAATCTGTTGATCTTAGCTTACATTGCAGCTGTCATTATACAAAATTATATTTACAAAAAATATGAAAACGTCCAATTTGTTATTTGGCAAAGGTATATACCAGCCGATCATTTATTTACTCTTTACCGTTATGAAGGTACAATGTTAGGCATGTTACAACAACTTGAATATATTTGTACACCCCTACACTTCACCTTTGGATAAAACGTTCTGGTTTGTTTGAGGTTGCATAGCAAACCGTCAGTTCGTTTTGCTTTGTTTACTAGGAGTGAATGGGTTCTAAAATGGCGCAACAGACTTCTTTTTATACCAATGATGAAGCTGTCATCTCGCCATTGTTGTGATAACCTAGCCTAGTTAAAGTTGACAATGTAGGCCTATATAGCACACAACGGCATATAGATACACGGAATGTGTTCAATCTAAAAGAGTTCAACTTTACATACAACATATCAATACATTCACACAACATATCATGTGGTGATATGTTGTAAGAGGACTGGAACCATTTCCACATTCGAAAAAAAAGATGATATTGATACACAATCTTAAAAAGCTTTCTATAGATTAACGTTTGTATGTAGCTGTACACAATATTAACACAATCATTTAGAAAGTATAATAGATATCTGTACAGTATGTGCCATATGGAAACAAGCAAAATTTACGGTCGAGGGAGGGGTGACACCCAAAAAATAGAATTAAAAGGGGAGGGACACGAACATTCTGATGGACTAAAGAGGCACAAAATATTTTTCTCATGACATAAACACAATTACCAACTAATCATCACGAGCGGTCGTTTACCTTAATTTCTTGCGACTTTGCCGAAACAGTTCTCTCTCTCTCTCTCTCTCTCTCTCTCTCTCTCTCTCTCTCTCTCTCTCTCTCTCTCTCTCTCTCTCTCTCTCTCTCTCTCTCTCTCTCTCTCTCTCTCTCTCTCTCTCTCTCTCTCTCTCTCCTCTCCCTCTTGAGAAGGCAATATGTACACCTCTCATGGGGGGAGAGCTTGAGACTGGGATATGTCCATCTCTTGGGAGGTCCTGGGGGTCTCCCCTAGTAGATCCGGAGGATTTTTGGTTCTATTAAGGCAAGGTTATTTTAACAGTGGCATTAATATTGCATGTATAGTACAGTCACGGGTATGTCAGAGAACTTTAGGTTGTCATACCTAGTGTATAATACTGGAATTTGATGAGATGTGGTGATTTGTAGTGTCGATAACATGTAGTGTCTTCATACCTAAGAGTAGAACGATTTAGATTAACTTCATTAAATTTATAAACTATCTCTGAAGATTACCATTACGAAACTTTCAAGTTCACTTTTGCCCAAAAGTGCTCTGTAAGTGAAGCATTGATTGTGAAACAGCCAAGCATTTACATGACATGTAATGTAACAAGTGTGGTAGGTAATACATATATATATGTGAAGCATTGTCCATTTGTTGTGAAACACCCGAGTATGAGTTTACATGACATGTTCTGTAACTAGAGTGAGAATTTATGTAAGAAACTGTCAGGGACAATAAGTATATGTTATTTGCCAAATACCGTTCCATATCTTGCTGCGAGAGGTAATTTTTCCGGTAATAACGGAGAGCCGGAGGCGAGCCGTTATACCGGAAAAATTAACTCGAGCAGCAAGATGTGGAACAGTATTTGGCAAATAACATACTTATACGTCACCTGCGACCATGAATTCATTTTTGAATGTCTAAAAATGCTGTTTCATTTTAAAATAAAATCACTTCCGCGTTATACTGTTGAGCGTAGTATCATGCATCACTCCGATAACTGCAATGCGGTTGTTTACACGTCAGCCTTAACTTTATCATCCAATCAGAGTGCGCGTTTGCTCAGTAGTATGACGTATTGTTTACTATTTGCATATCACTCAGCGATGTATTCAAACTTATAACCATCAGCTGAAAAATGAGTGCGTCTTTGTTTTGCTTACTGCATTCCATTAAATGTACAAAAATGTTCGTGATATGCTTTCTTGTTCTAGTTAAGCAAAAACTGCACCCTCTGTGGTGGTAATTTTCATATCCTTCATAAATTTAGGAATTCATGGTTACGATCGCGTGACGACCGCGAGTTCGCCGTCACTGGACTTTCGCCGTTCAGTGTGGAATTTTTGGCTTTTTCCCTGTAACATGAAAAGTACAGTTCAAAGACTTGTTACAATTTATACAACGGTGATATTTTGTTCGGTTGACAACAAATTTGGCATTGGAAATGCTGGTTATAGCTCGATCTCTAGTTGTCTGCTAGATTTGTTTACAAGGGGACGTGCAGTGATCACGTGATACAAGCAAAAATACGGCTGTTGGTGAAAAATACGCCTGTGTATCTGCAGGGTTCTCGACCAATCAGAATGCGAGATTGGTGACAGGTGACGTATAATAAATTGTACATGTACCAGTCAGTTCAGATACAAGGCTATATCGTATATGCTATCAAGTTGTAGAAAAGGGTTTTCTTTTTCCATCACAATCTAAAACACAATGACCATCCCCATCCATAATTTTCAAAACAGCACGACCCTCCCTACTGCCAGTTTCAAAAACAGGTGTGACGCCCCACCCCTTCTAGGCCGAAGAATCTGACCGGTCCCTTTATATCTCTGGCTTTGCTCCTGAGCTTTGCACCCCATGCCCAGTCGATATATGCCCAGGTACATTTGTAAATTGTACGTCTCCAGCTGCGCGCAGTGCAGTGCCGTCGAACTTGCCTTCAGGAATGCGCATGTGCGATGACACGGGTCATCAACAACGTCACCTCACACTTACCACCTGCGTCTGTGTACGTTCACACATCACATCACAGTTCGGACTCAACCAGACACATCATGCACACCACTGCGACCAGAGGTAGGTAAATCCACAGTCACTTGTGAACTCATATTCCATTCCAGGATGGTGATATTCTAATCTAGAGTGATCATAATGCAAAATAACGACGTTATTATTGATATTTACGATGTTCAAAAAAATACCCTTACAGCACAGGCATTTGTTTCCCGAGTTATGTCTCAGAATATTACAATATAATGTCGATAATATCGTTAATATTGACGTAGTCAGCCAACTATATACGAAAGGGGTAAAATTACACTTGAAACAAGTGTAATTTTACCCCTTTCGTATATAGTTGGTTATGTACGTCAATATTAACGATATTATCGACATTATATTGTAATCTGATAGAAATATTCTGAGACATAACTTGGGAAACAAATGCCTGTGCCTTACAGGTCACTGTTTCGGATAAGAGAGGAATGACGTAATGTCTTGTATCATGGTTAGCTGTTTTCCAATTGCTCTCATCCAAAACAGTGATCTTTATTTGAATATAGTAATACCTATATAATAAGGCCAGAAAAAAAAGGCAACATAACCAGACACATTGGGTAGGTAGGTCGATTTTTTTTTTATACAAAGGATGTAAAAACAAACCACATGTAATGATGGCAAAACATTTGAAGTTGAGTTTACATTGTACTTATTCATTCATTTTGATTTTATATCTTGCAATTTGTCTGTATGGCAATTGATTTTCATCAGCTCTAGTTAGGAAATGTGCACAATTTACGGTTAAACAAATTTTGTAGCTCCTCTCAAAATATGTTAAGACCCGCTAAATGAAACTCCAGAATTATTTTAGCCACTCCTTCTGTCACCTACACTATAGAGGAGATATAAAATTATATATGGTAGCACAGGTACAATGATGCATTAAAAATAAGTGATAATCAACTACAATAACAGTCCAAATGATATTACTTGACAAAAGATGTGCATTTCACATGGATACTTGTAAGGAGATGTCTCATAATTAGCTCTGACCTATGAAGGGAGGTACTTAGTCAGCCACCTTCCATCTTGTTTTGGGAGAAAGACAATTATTACTGTGATTGCTACTGATTGGAAGAATAGATCCTCAAAAATGCAAACTTTTTTGAAAATAAGACAATATAGGAGGCCATTTAGAGGCATAAAATATCAAACAAAAAACATAATTATAAAGTCTTACGAAGCTTGAATGTGGTTTTAAAATACCAGAATTGAGAGACAATTATGACATGCAGTACATTTTATCTGGCTATGAAGTGTATTTTGTTGTGGCAAAACTGAAAGATATTTTGCAGATGTGGTAAATGACTTCTCCTGAACTTTAATTTGATTCCAAAAAAATCATGAATAAAGAAAGAGTAAAACATTTGAAGACTTTCAGACTATCAGACTTTTGATGGCCCAATGACTGCCCTTCCCATGGTCATAAAGTTTTGCTCATTTCGTTTAGTGAATATTGGATATGCAACAGTTTAATTTTATCTCAATTCATGCTTGTATACATCAACAGAGCCAAGTAAACCACTGATAGTACATAATTTGGAATTGACTCAAATGTATATTGTTACATGTACTATTCAGAAAATATAAAGAAATTCCCTTAATTTTGAAACAAAGTGTGCATTTCACTGACATGCAAAGCCAGCATGAGGATATTTTGCCCATCACCAAAAAAAAAAATTGAAATGCCAAAAATATGGGTAGGTAGAACAGCTTTTTTTTTCTGGCCTAACGCTATTATTTTGTATTATGTTCATCCTAGACTAAAATATTACCTTCCTGGAATGGAATGTGAGTTCACAAGTGACTATGGGTAAATCCAGTACATGTACTGCAGTGGCTAGCTACATGTAGTAGCACTAGCATTGAATTATACTTCCATGCTTGTAGCTAGTCCTGCTTGCAGATGGTGCACTTGTGTAGATTAATGACATGACCCTCAACAGGAAGGGACGACTTACTCCGTATGCAAGCAGGACTGGCTAGTAGCTTGAATCATGGATTTATTATGAGATATTGATTTTAATATCAAAATTGTTAAAACTTGGCATAAATAGTAATATAGTGCATTTGAAAGATAAGACATTAGGCCAGGAAAAATGAAAAAACTGTTCAACCTACCCATATATTTTTTCTGGTGATGGGCAATATATCCTCATACGGGCTTCGCATTTTTTTTCTTCAAAATTAAGGATATTTCTTTATATTTTCTGAAAAGTACATGTAACAATATACATTTGAGTCTATTCCAAATAATATAATATCTTATACAGTGGTTTACTTGGCTCTGATGTTGCATACAAGAATGATTTGAGATTAAATATTCCAATGTGCACTAAAAAGAATTGAACAAAAGTTTACGACCATTTGGGCCATCAAAAGTCTGAAAGTCTTGAAATGTTTTGCTCTTTATTCAGGATTTTTTGGAACCAAATTAAACTTCAGGAGAAGTCATTTACCATGTGCACATCCGCATAATATCGTTCAGCTTTGCCATAACAAAATACACTTCCAAATAATATGTAATACATAGCATAATTGTTTCAATTCTGGAATTTTATTATGTCTATGGTTTGATATTTTAAATGGCCTCCTACACTGTCTTATTTTCAATTTCTTTCACCTTTGGAGTTGTCTCCTTCCAATGCATCATTGTACCATATGATTTTATATCTCTACTGTAGTGTAGGTGACAGAAGGGGTGGCTATAAAATAATGCTTGAGTTTCAATTGGCGGGCCTTAACATTTTTTGAGGAGAGGGTGAGAGCTAGAGGAACTACACCATTTGTTTGAGCGTAAATTGTGTACATTTCCTAACTGTAGCTATGCTGACAAATTGCATGAGATAGTATCAAGATGACTGAATAAATAATAAACTCAACCTGAAATATTTTGCTATCATTATATATGGTTTGTTTTATCCTTGTCAAGCATTGTGAAAAAATGAAATCGACCTACTTACCCAATGTGATGGGTTAGGTTACCTGTTGACCAGCATTTTTTTCTGACCTTACATATGATATTTAATTGTGTATGCTAAAATACATATTATGTAAAATTGCATGCAAATTTATGTAAATTAGTACTTTTCTAAATTTTAAATACAAGATTGCACCACGACAAAGTTCTGCCCCCCTTGGCAATTTGGTCAGGCTACGGCCCTGGTGTCAGTGTGCAATGAGATAATTACATTGTATATAAAACAACATTTTAACCAAAGACACCGTCGAAAACAATTATTGAAAGAAATGCCGTTTTATCAGTATGAAATGTTTTAATGTAAGAAACAAGATGTAAATGAGATCAAGCGCATCTTCAGAGTCACTGCATGCACAGCATAGCAGGCGACCTCACGTTGAACAACTTTTTCCGTCTTCTTTTTTTGAGTTTCACTCGCTGAAATTATAATTGCGACTTGCTATCTTCAAATGAAGGAGACTTTCAAGTCTACTGTAACTCGCAGAAAATGTACAGTGCATGTGCGCACTTCTTTTGTACTTTCCCACACAAAGAATTTTTAATTTGCTGCAAAAAGTTACAACTTTTAACAGGACACATTTTTATTCAATAGTGATATAAGATACATATTAGCCATGAATCAGTGTACAGTCACTTTAGTGAACTATCCATTGAAATCACGCATGCTAGGAATTGTCACGTAAAGAACGATTTTAATAGCATCGCTTTGTATTAAAGAAGTACCTTTTTTTCTTTCTTTTTTCCGAAATCTCGGGGGGGGGGGGGGGGAGGGGGCAGCTGCCCCCCTTGCAATAATGTGAAACCTGTTTTATGCAAATTTGATATATTTTATGCTGATGAATAGCATTGCTGTATTTAGATGTATTTAGCATTACCCATCCCATGTCAATTAGTGATTGTATTTCTCAATTATAGGTCTTTTGTAAGTAGGACTGTAAAATTCAAGTTACCCTTTGAAATGACCGAGTTACAACTCCTATAACTCTCTGCTTGCTTGCCAACAGATTACGAGACTCAATTCTGACATTGCTGTTAAACAATGTCCTCCCAAGACCAGTACAATACAAAAGTCTCCACTGAGATGACCAAGAATTTTGATATAGGAACTTGTCATAATTTCAAAGCACCCACCTTAATGCTCATTGTCATATACTACCATATTGGATACTCAGTTAAGCATGTGTAAGTTGGTTAAGGAGAGATGTTTGAACTCGGTTTTTGAAATTATGAAAATTCACATTTCATGCATTTTAGCCATCTCAATGGGGACCATGTTAGTCAAATATTGATTTATTATTTTACCATTGGTATTTTCATTTTTTAAAAATTAGTTACTGACATTCCAGCTTACTCTGTCTGCAAACAGGACTACGTTTCCTGTAGTTTTACAATATACTTAGTAGCTTACATGGGATTTTTCTTTCCAAATCATTGCAGCATTGGACAAAGAAATGTTGGACTTGGTATCTAGCAACTATGAACATGACATGAACAAAGCACATCAGGTGTTACTTCACCGACTTGAGAATAATACACTCTCTGATAAAGGTAAGTTGTTTTTTATATGGAACACTGTTTATGTAACTCCTTGCGAACAAACTTGTTATTAGTTCAAATCAAAATAATTGCATCACAGGTGTGTGATTTGGGTAAAAAATGTCATTTTTGGTCAAAATACTCCAACCCAAGAACTACTGGGCAGATTGGTCTGAAAATTAGTGGGCACAGATTTAGGGGTGTGTAGATTAAAGAATTGTTCTCGACATGATGATCCCATCAGAGATATGCAAATTAGGTATGACAATCCGTCTTTTTGGTCAAAAATCATAAATTATAATAACCACTAAGCTGATTGGGTGAAAACTTCATAGGGGTGTGTCTGACAATGTGTTGATGAAGATGTATATACGACTTGTTGATCACATCAGGGATATGCAACTTAGATCTCAAAAAGAATATGGTGAATAAGGTTGATATTTGGTGATGTTTCAGGAGGCGGTATTCTGCAGTTAGTGTTCAAAACATTTTGACGCAACTGACCCTAGCAACCATAGTCACAGTCTTAGCAACAGTGAAAAGATGATGTATATGACAATAATAACATGGATGGATAGGCAAGTGAATAAAGATTCAAAAAATGTATGTAAATACAGCTAGCAACAAGACCACATCCATAGCAACACCCAAATCATGGTGTATATTGTAAAGATAAAAACTGCAATAAGTAGGCAAATAAATAAAGATTTCACAAAATGAATGCAAATATACCAAGTGACAAGACCACTTCCATAGCAATAGCAAAATGGTGGTGTGTATAGTAAAGATAGGAGTTATTTTTAATACAATTATGAATAAAGATTTATTTTAAAAATCATAAATGTATGCAAATATTCCTAGCAACAAGATCACGCCCATAGAAAGTCAAACAGTGGTGTAACCGTGTATGTTGCAAAGATAATAAGCGGTTAATAGGCAAGTGAATGAACATTCCAAATTGTATACAAATATACCTAACAACAAGACCATGTCTATAACAACAGCCAAATGATGGTGTATATTTCAAAAATAAAAATAGGAATTGTTTGGCGAGTGTAAAACTTTTAAAAAATTAACAATTGATCTATCAACGAAGATACTGTTCATACCAACAGTACAGTTGTGATATGTGTAAACATTTCTTTTCAATTCGTTAGAACTATTTTTTGTGGAAACTTTTAGACCATAAAGTTTTCATTTCCATTCAAAAAATAATGCAACAAATACAGATCAAAGGTAATCACAGAAGGATGAAACAGTGTGATGTGTTACAAGTTGAGTTTTACCATAATCTGAGACTGTCCTTCAAGGCCTCAAGTAATGTTAATAAATATACACTTACTGAGGATCACTTCAAATATCATTTTTCTTTGTTTATCGACAGATAAAGTCATAATAATAGATTGTCTTTGTCAACATGGACTTGTTACATTGGAAGAAATCATGGTTGAAGACAAGACTAAGGAGCATTCTACAACGTTTAATACTAGAAGTGAAGGTGTACATATGAGAATCCACACAAATGAAAGACCATTTGTGTGTAAGGAGTGTGGTAACAGTTTTACTCAAAGTAGTCAACTGAAAGGACGCATGAGAATCCACACAAATGAAAGACCGCTTCTATGTGAAGAGTGTGGTAAATGTTTTACATATCGTAGCAGTCTAAAAGAACACATGAGAATCCACACAAATGAAAGACCATATCTATGTGAACAGTGTGGTAAATGTTTTACATATAGATGCAATCTAAAGGATCACATGAGAATCCACACAAATGAAAGACCATATCTATGTGAAGAGTGTGGTAAAAGTTTCTATAGTTCAAGTAAGCTGAAAAGGCATATCAGGATACACACAAATGAAAGACCATATATGTGTAGAGAGTGTGGTCAAAGTTTTGTTCGAAATTGGAATCTAAAAGTACACATGAGAATCCACACAAATGAAAGGCCGTTTGAATGTGAAGAGTGTGGCAAAGGTTTCTATAATTCAAGTAAGCTGAAAAGGCACATGAGGATCCACACAAATGAAAAACCATACGTGTGTAGAGAGTGTGGTCAAAGTTTTACTCAAAGTGACAGTCTGAAAGAACACATGAGAATTCACACAAATGACAGTGTTGAAACTGGTGATGATGTACATGTATTGACTACCAATGAAAAGAAGAATTCTTCTAGAATTACAAGTACATGTACTTCTGAAAACTGTGATGATAATATCAAAGAAAAGACAACAACAGACTCTGGGGAGGGTAGAATAGAGTATAGAGGTAGAACTGAAAACTCAGGAAATGAAACACAGTTTCAATGTCTGAAATGTGATAAAAGGTTTAGTCATTTTAGTAGTTTGGAAGTACACTTACAGATCTACACAAATGAAAGATCATGTGTATGTAAGGAGTGTGGTAAGGGTTTTATGTATAGATACAATCTAAAGAAACACATGAGAATCCACACAAATGAAAGACCGTTTCTATGTGAAGAGTGTGGTAAATGTTTTACATATCGTAGCAGTCTAAAAGAACACATGAGAATTCACACAAATGAAAGACCGTTTGTATGTAAGGAGTGTGGTAAAAGTTTTACATATCGTAGCAGTCTAAAAGAACACATGAGAATCCACACAAATGAAAGACCGTTTCTATGTAAAGAGTGTGGTAAATGTTTTACATATCGTAGCAGTCTAAAAGAACACATGAGAATCCACACAAATGAAAGACCGTTTCTATGTAAAGAGTGTGGTAAAAGTTTTACACATAGTAGTAATCTAAAAGTACACATGAGAATCCACACAAATGAAAGACCGTTTGTATGTGAAGAGTGTGGTAAAGGTTTCTATAATTCAAGTAAGCTGAAAAGGCACATGAGGATCCACACAAATGAAAAACCGTACATGTGTAGAGAGTGTGGTCAAAGTTTTACTCGAAATTGGAATCTAAAAGTACACATGAGAATCCACTCAAACAAAAGGCCCTTTGAGTGTAAGGAGTGTGGTCAAAGTTTTACTCAAAGTGGCAGTCTGAAAGAACACATGAGAATTCACACAAATGACAGTGTTGAAACTGGTGATGATGTACATGTATTGACTACCAATGAAAAGAAGAATTCTTCAAGAACTACAAGTATATGTACTTCTGAAAACAGTGATGACAATATCAAAGAAAAGACAACACCAGACTCTGAGGAGGGTAGAATAGAGTATAGAGGTAGAACTGAAAACTCAGTAAATGAAACACAGTTTAAATGTCTGAAATGTGATAAAAATTTTAGTCATTTTTAATAGTAGTATGAAAGTACACCTAATGATCCACACAAACGAAAGACCATTTGTATGTAAGGAGTGTGGTAAAGGTTTTACTTTTAGGAGAAGTCTAACTGTACACATGAGAATTCACACAAACGAAAGACCATTTCTATGTAAGGAGTGTGGTAAAAGTTTTACACATAGTAGCAGTCTAACTGTACACATGAGAATTCACACAAACGAAAGACCATTTCTATGTAAGGAGTGTGGTCAAACTTTTACTTCTAGTAGTCATATGAAAAGACACATGAGAATCCACACAAATGAAAGACCCTTTATGTGTAACGAGTGTGGTCAAAGTTTTATCAATAGTGGCAGTCTAAAAGTACACATGAGAATCCACACAAATGAAAGACCGTTTGTGTGTAAGGAGTGTGGTCAAAGTTTTACTCAGAGTGGTCATTTAAAGGTACACATAAGGACCCACACAAATGAAAGACCATTTGTATGTAAGGAGTGTGGTCAAAGTTTTACATGTAGTGGCAGTCTGAAAGTACACACGAGGATCCATTCAAAAGAAAGGCCATTTGTATGTAAGGAGTGTGGAAACAGTTTTACCTGCAAGTGGAATCTAACAGTACACATGAGAATCCACACAAATGAAAGGCCGTTTCTGTGTAAGGAGTGTGGTAAAAGTTTTTATGATGGAAGTAAGCTGAGAAGGCACATCAGGATACACACAGATGAAAGACCATACATGTGTAGAGAGTGTGGTCAAAGTTTTATTCGAAATTGGAATCTAAAAGTACACATGAGGATCCATTCAAAGGAAAGACCATTTGCCTGTAAGGAGTGTGATCATAGGTTTGCAAAAAGGGTCAGTCTGAAAAGACACATGAGAATCCATACAACTGACAGTGCTAAAACACATGATGGTGTATTATCTATCAATGAAAAGAAGAATTCTTGAAGAAGTACATGTACTTCTGAAAACAGTGATAACTATATCAAAGAAAAGACAAAACCAGACTCTGAATTGAAAGTGAAAGACCCCATTCACTTGTAAGGAGTGTGCTTATATTTAGTTATTCCTATCCATAATCCAGTCTTTTAGGCAATAGGTTAATACAACTCTTTTTTGTCTTATACCAATAAAATGTACAATTGATTTTAAAATAAAATTGTTGCTGTCAGTTTAATGAATGTTCTTTGTTTGTTTGTTTGTTTGTTTGTTTGTTTGTTTGTGTAAATGAATTGAAGCCACCCTGCATGTAGTCTAAATGACAAGAAACGAAAATATAAGACATTAGAAAGTGAGCGTAAGAGATCATACTTACGTACCGAGGGTAACATGTTAGACAAGTTGAAGATTGATAATTCTAAAGAGTTTTTTAAAAAAAAAAAAATTCACGTCGGAAAAGGGTGAAAACAGGTAAATTTATGTAATTTTTTTTGTTGAGCTTTTCAAAACTTTATCTTCAACCGATGTTGATGCGGAGCCTGTTGCTGAAAACCTGGTAGACTCGCAAAATCATATTCTTTTTGATGAACTTGAGAATGATATTTCAGAGGATGACATTCGTAAAGGCTATTTGTAAGTTGAAAAGGGGCAAGAGTCATGGACCAGACGGTATCCTAAATGAGCTTTTCATTGAGTGTAAAGATTTCCTTCTAACAATTTTGCAGAGAATATTTAACAGGGTACTTTCCTGAAAGTTGGTGGTCTTCAGTAATTATACCTATCTTTAAAAAGGAGACTCTAAAATTGCCAATAACTATCGTGGAATTAGTCTGGTTGGTCATTGAGGTAAACTTTTTACATCAATTATAAATCACCGACTTTTCATATGGTCTTCATCTCAAAATATACTACTGATGTACATCTAATGTGCCTGGTTTTGGCACAGTAGATGCTATTTTTGTTTTAAATACCATTGTCTCTAAATCTCTGTCATCTAAGAAGCGTCTATATTGTACTATGTGCTTTCATTGACTTCGAAAAAGGCATTTGACTTTGTAAATCGTTGTACTGTTGCTTAAACTTTCAAAAATTGGTATTAGAGGGAAGATTTTATCCATCATTCGTTCTATGTATGCCAACGTCAGATCTTGTGTTGCAGTAGATGGTTTTATATCAGATCATTTTATATGTAAAGTAGGTTTAATGCAAGGGGACGTTTTATCTCGTATATATTATTTTCTATATATATTAACGACTTAGAAGTGGTTTTCTAAACAATGATTGTATACCTCTAGAGTGTAAATCTCTAAGTTTATTCTTGTTAATGTATGCTGACGATTTAGTTTTATTTTCGGAAAGTGTACAAGGATTGCAGCAACAGTTAAATTACCTTTTGGATTACTCGAGAAACTGGAATTTAGATGTCAATATTGAAAAGACAAAGATTATGGTTTTCAGGAATGGTGGTAGACTGAGAATTAATGAGCAATGGGTTTATGGTGGACAATTTGTTGAAGTTGTTGATAAGTTTACTTATTTAGGAATGTTGCTGAGTTATAATAACAAGTTTTCTTGCACGGAAAAACAATTTGCGGATCAGGGTAGGAAGGCACTTATTGCATTACACCGTAACACCTCGTCACTATCCCTGAACCATGAAACTTTGTTATTTTTGTTTAATTGTTACGTCAACTTGGTAGTATTCTCTCATATGCGTCAGAAGTTTGGGGATTACACAAGGGTCAAAATATTGAAAGAGTTCATCTTGATTTCTGTAAACGCATATTCTTGGAGTAGAAAAGTTGACATGTAATGTTATGGTATACAGTGAGCTTGCTCTTAAATATACCAGAACGTACAATATGATAAAATATTGGAGTAAATTGTTAGTTTCCAGTAACTGTATTTTGAAATCTTGTTACGAATACATGTACGACAGAGTTGAAAACTACAGAGAAGTTAACTGGGTTTCGTTCATAAAGCAGGAACTGCTATCTCTAGGTTTTGGTGAAGTTTGGGTAAATCAGTGTTCTAATAAAAGTCATCTTGTAATTATAAAGCAACGCATTTTTGACCAGTCACAACAAACTATATCAGAGCTCAAATTGAAGTTTCAACAAAATGTATATTATATAAGCAATTACATGGTTTGTTTTGTATTCAATATTATTTATGCAAACCCTTACCACTACATTTAAAGAAATTAATCGCTAAATATATATTGTCGTCACATAGTTTAGAAACGGAAACCGGACGCTACCAAGCTACAGCCAGGAATTTGAGAAATTGCCCAAAGTGTAACAATGCATTTTGTTCTTAAATGTCCTTTCTACACCGACCTTCGCTCCAAATACATTAAACCATATTATTGGAAGAAACCATCTGTGTTCAAACTTGTACAGTAACTTTATTCTCTGTCCATAATGTAAAGCAAATGTATAACTTAGGACAATTCTTGAGACATGCATGAAAGTTAAGAATCATGTAAGGTGTTATTTGCAATATATATACTTCTGGTTTTTGTTGGGTTTTTTGGTGTTTTTTTCATTCTCCATATATTTTCCTGTGTACAGTCATGTAAATTTTTCTTGGTTTTGTATGTTACTGATGAGCAGTAATGCTCAAGGTGAATAAATAATTGTAATGATTGTATGTATGTATGTATGTATGTATGTATGTATGTATGTATGTATGTATGTATGTGTGTGTGTGTATGTGTGTATGTATGTATGTGTGTGTATGTGTGTGTGCGTGTGTGCGTGTGTATGTGTATGTATGTATGTATGTATGTATGTATGTATGTATGTATATATTTATTCGTTTGTTTTGTTTGCCACACGGTTCCCGAGTGCCCTGTGGTGTATGTCATGTTGTTTATGTATTTATATTTGTGGGTATTTATGATAGGTTTCTATTATTTCTCGACGCATTTATACATTTTGCCACAGGGGCGTGTAATATTTCATAGATTGTTGTTTTCTTATTGCTTAGAATGTTCGTTTTCTTAGGAAAATATCGCACGAATCTTGCTGCTACAAATGTATCAATCTCTATACTACGAAGAAATATTAGGAATACATATTAATCAAAAGGTTGTTATATTTAGTGAGTCTGTAGACCTGGAAAACAACAATCTATGAAATATTACACGCCCCTGTGCATTTTGCTTTGCCTAGGAGCTTTGCTCCGAGCTCCCCATACACCGTACCCGGCCCAGTCTCCTGCGCAGTGATAACGAACTTGTCTTCTTCATAAATACGCATGTGCGGTGACACAGGTCATCAATTGTCATCAATAGTGTTACCTGATGACAAAGAAAGTTGAAACAGAGTGGCAGTATCATATTGTTGGACAAGTTCGAGTTGGGAGCTATTCAACCAGACACACCGAAGGTAGGTGTTTATCGTTTCCATAGGGTAGAGATAAAGGGACCCGTCTACCCATGGGCACTTGAATCAGGACTTACGTGAGAAAAGAATGAGAAAAAACACTATTTTTTTCTGCATGCCCGAGCCGAGGTCACGTAATGATCTAGCTGCAATAATTGTAGCGTTTTATGGGGGCCCGTTCTGGTGACAATTATGTAAAATGTGCTAGAATTAATATAATGTAGTCTAGAATTAATTTTTATAATGACAGCAATTAATATTATACACTCCTTGAATTAATTAAATGTGTTTTGATTAATTTCATGTCCAATAGAATCAATTTTTATATTAACTGCAATTAATATTATGAATTCCTTGAATTAATTAATTAATTTTATGCACTGTAATTAATTTTATGTATTCCTTGAATTAATTAAATGTGTTTCCGATTAATTTTATATACTGGTCTTAATTTTATGTAGTCTAGAATTAATTTTATGTATTCCTGAAATTAATTTCACGTCTAGTATTAATTTTGTGTATGTGCTGAATTAATTTTGTGATGTTTAACGTTGGAACGAAAAAAATGCACAAAATCAGACGAAAAAGCCCTCAAAATTATGGGGTGAGATTTAGTGCCAAAACACTTGTCTTAACATTATTTTTAGTTTACATTTTCATTTGATTCTCCCATTTTGTCGCCATTTTTATCTAATTGTGCTTGGATTTTTATTTCAACCTCTCATTCTGTTTGCATTTTTATCTAATTGTGTTTGCATTTTTATTTCAACCTCTCATTTTGTTTGCATTTTTATCTAATTGTGTTTGCTCATTTCATTGCATTTTTATCTCATTGTTTGCATTTTTATTTCAACCTCTCATTTTGTTCGCATTTTTATCTTATTGTTTGCATTTTTATTTCAATCTCTCATTTTGTTTGCATTTTTATCTCATTGTGTTAGCATTTTTATTTCAACCTCTCATTTTGTTTTCATTTTTATCCCATTGTGTTTGCATTTTTATCTCATCGTGTTTGCATTTTTATTTCAACCTCTCATTTTGTTTGCATTATCTCATTTTGTTTGCATTTTTATCTCATTGTGTTTGCATTTATATTTCAACCTCTCATTTTGTTTGCATTTTTATCTCATTTTGTTTGCATTTTTATCTCATCGTGTTTGCATTTTTATTTCAACCTCTCATTTTGTTTGCATTTTCATCTCATTGTGTTTGCATTTTTATTTCAACCTCTCATTTTGTTTGCATTTTTATCTAATTGTGTTCACATTTTTATTTCAACCTCTCATTTTTTGTTTGCATTTTTATCTAATTGTGTTTGCATTTTTATTTCAACCTCTCATTTTGTTTGCATTTTTATCTCATTATGTTTGCATTTTTATTTCAACCTCTCATTTTTTGTTTGCATTTTTATCTAATTGTGTTTGCATTTTTATTTCAACCTCTCATTTTGTTTGCATTTTTATCCCATTGTGTATGCATTTTTATTTCAACCTCTCATTTTGTTTGCATTTTTAGCACAACTGAACTGAGGTTCAGTAGTGCTATAGGGATCGCCCGGTGTCTGTCTGTCTGTCTGTCTGTCTGTGTGTGTGTGTGTGTGTGTGCGTGTGTATGTGTGTAAACAACTTAAAGTCAAAAACTGCTGAACCGATCGCCATGATATTTGGTGGGGCCATTACCTTGGGTGTCTAGTTGGGAAATTGTTCAAATCAATATGATCGCATCACAGGTGTGTGATTTGGGTCAAAAAATGTGATTTTTGGTCAAAAAACTTAAACTCAGAAACTACTGGGCAGATTGGTGCGAAATTTGGTGGGAAGATTCTTTAGGGGGTGTAAAGTAAGATTTGTTCATGACATGATGATTCCATCAGTGATATGCAAATTAGGGCTAAAAATGTGTCTTTTTGGTTAAAAATCTATAATTCCAAAACTACTGAGCAGATTGGGCTGAAATTTGATGGGGATGCATCTAGGGATGTATAGACGAAGATATATTAAGCATACAATGATTCCATGAGTGATATGCAAATTAGGTGTAAGAATGTTCATTTTTGGTCAAAAACTTATATCTCAAAAAGTACTAAGTGAATGAGTTTGAAACTTGGTGAGATGTTTCTAGAAGTGTTATTCTATATCATTGCTTTTCCTCAAAAATCTTCAACTCTGAAATTACCCAGTAGATTGAGCTTAACTTTGTTGAGAATGTGTAGATTTGTCCTCATTAATAGCTGACACAGTGAGAACAGTACATTGTTAATTAACTATAATGTTTACTTTACTATTTCCTCTGGTGGTAAAGCCTGTAGCATGGCCAGTTTGGTTTATGACTTGATTATGTAATATGTTGTAAGACAGCTGTTTCATCACCTACCCATATAAACTGAATGTAGCTTGTGTTTAAAATATTACAATAAGACAACCAAGAAAGTTAAACATGTTACATTGGTATGACTTGGTTCCAAATTGATTTAAAAAAATGAAGAAGTACAAAACCTTGTAGACACATCCCTTTAAAGTTTGATTAGGATGTTGCTATACTTGTCTTGTACACTTCCAACATAGGATGGCTGGATTATGATGATGGAAATTAGGTATGAAAATTTTGTTTTGGTTACAACTTTAAATCTTCAAAAAATTATATATCTATCATTGCCCTGAACATGAAGTTGTGCGGCAATGCAATATTTGCGCTATTTTTATCTAATTGTGTTTGCATTTTTATTTCAACCTCTCATTTTGTTTGCATTTTTATCTCATTGTGTTTGCATTTTTATTTCAACCTCTCATTTTGTTTGCATTTTTATCTAATTGTGTTTGCATTTTTATTTCAACCTCTCATTTTGTTTGCATTTTTATCTCATTGTGTATGCATTTTTATTTCAACCTCTCATTTTGTTTGCATTTTTATCTAATTGTGTTTGCATTTTTATTTCAACCTCTCATTTTGTTTGCATTTTTATCCCATTGTGTACGCATTTTTATTTCAACCTCTCATTTTGTTTGCATTTTTAGCACAACTGAACTGAGGTTCAGTAGTGCTATAGGGATCGCCCGGTGTCTGTCTGTCTGTCTGTCTGTGTGTGTGTGTGTGTGTGTGTGTGTGTGTGTATGTGTGTAAACAACTTAAAGTCAAAAACTGCTGAACCGATTGCCATGATATTTGGTGGGGCCATTACCTTGGGTGTCTAGTTGGGAAATTGTTCAAATCAATATGATCGCATCACAGGTGTGTGATTTGGGTCAAAAAATGTGATTTTTGGTCAAAAAACTTAAACTCAGAAACTACTGGGCAGATTGGTGCGAAATTTGGTGGGAAGATTCTTTTGGGGGTGTAAAGTAAGATTTGTTCATGACATGATGATTCCATCAGTGATATGCAAATTAGGGCTAAAAATGTGTCTTTTTGGTTAAAAATCTATAATTCCAAAACTACTGAGCAGATTGGGCTGAAATTTGATGGGGATGCATCTAGGGATGTATAGACGAAGATATATTAAGCATACAATGATTCCATGAGTGATATGCAAATTAGGTGTAAGAATGTTCATTTTTGGTCAAAAACTTATATCTCAAAAAGTACTAAGTGAATGAGTTTGAAACTTGGTGAGATGTTTCTAGAAGTGTTATTCTATATCATTGCTTTTCCTCAAAAATCTTCAACTCTGAAATTACCCAGTAGATTGAGCTTAACTTTGTTGAGAATGTGTAGATTTGTCCTCATTAATAGCTGACACAGTGAGAACAGTACATTGTTAATTAACTATAATGTTTACTTTACTATTTCCTCTGGTGGTAAAGCCTGTAGCATGGCCAGTTTGGTTTATGACTTGATTATGTAATATGTTGTAAGACAGCTGTTTCATCACCTACCCATATAAACTGAATGTAGCTTGTGTTTAAAATATTACAATAAGACAACCAAGAAAGTTAAACATGTTACATTGGTATGACTTGGTTCCAAATTGATTTAAAAAAATAAAGAAGTACAAAACCTTGTAGACACATCCCTTTAAAGTTTGATTAGGATGTTGCTATACTTGTCTTGTACACTTCCAACATAGGATGGCTGGATTATGATGATGGAAATTAGGTATGAAAATTTTGTTTTGGTTACAACTTTAAATCTTCAAAAAATTATATATCTATCATTGCCCTGAACATGAAGTTGTGCGGCAACGCAATATTTGCGCTATTTTTATCTAATTGTGTTTGCATTTTTATTTCAACCTCTCATTTTGTTTGCATTTTTATCTCATTGTGTTTGCATTTTTATTTCAACCTCTCATTTTGTTTGCATTTTTATCTAATTGTGTTTGCATTTTTATTTCAACCTCTCATTTTGTTTGCATTTTTATCTCATTGTGTATGCATTTTTATTTCAACCTCTCATTTTGTTTGCATTTTTATCTAATTGTGTTTGCATTTTTATTTCAACCTCATTTTGTTTATATTTTCATCTCATTGTGTATGCATTTTTATTTCAACCTCTCATTTTGTTTGCATTTTTAGCACAACTGAACTGAGGTTCAGTAGTGCTATAGGGATCGCCCGGCGTCTGTCTGTCTGTCTGTCTGTCTGTCTGTCTGTCTGTCTGTCTGTCTGTCTGTCTGTCTGTCTGTGTGTGTGTGTGTGTGTATGTGTGTAAACAACTTAAACTCAAAAACTGCTGAACCGATTGCCATGATATTTGGTGGGTCCATTACCTTGGGTGTCTAGTTGGGAAATTGTTCAAATCAAAATGATCGCATCACAGATGTGTGATTTGGGTAAAAAAATGTGATTTTTGGTCAAAAAACTTAAACTCAGAAACTACTGTTGAGATTGGTGCGAAATTTGGTGGGAACATTCTTAAGGGGATGTAAAGTAAGATTTGTCCATGACGGGATGATTCCATCAGTGATATGCAAATTAGGGCTAAAAATGTGTCTTTTTGGTTAAAAATCTATAATTCCAAAGCTACTGAGCAGATTGGGCTGAAATTTAATGGGAATGTATCTAGGGATGTATGGACAAAGAAATATTAAGCATACCATGATTCCATGAGTGATATGCAAATTAGGTGTAAAAATGTTCATTTTTGGTCAAAAACTTATATCTCAAAAAGTACTTGGTCACCGAGTCTGAAACTTGGTGAGATGTTTCTGCATGTTATTCTTCAAAACATTTTGACAAAATTGGCCCTAGCAACCATGACCACGCCCTTAGCAACAACCAAATGGCAGTATGTTTTGGTTAAATAACAACATCATATGGTAGGCAAATGAATAAACATTCAAAAGATGTATGCAAATACCGTAGCAACAATGACCACGCCCATAGCAACAGCCAAACGGTCGTGTATTTCACAAAGATAACAACAGGGATTAATAGACAGTTGAATAAACGTTCAAAAAATGTACGTAAATTTGCCTAGCAACAAGACCACGCCCATAGCAACAGCCAAATCATGTATATTGCAAAGATAACAACAGGAATAGAAAGACAAATGAATAAACATTCAAAAAATGTATGCAAATGTGCCTAGCAACGAGACCACGCCCATAGCAACAGCCAAATGATCACATATATTGCAAAGATAACAAAGGGGATTAATAGACAATTGAATAAACATTCTAAAAAATGTATGTAAATATGCCTAGCAACTAGACCACGCCCATAGCAACAGCCAAATAATCACATATATTGCAAAGATAACAACAGGAATAGAAGACAAATGAATAAACATTCAAAAAATGTATGCAAGTGTGCCTAGCAACAAGACCACGCCCATAGCAACAGCCAAATGATCACATATATTGTGAAGATAACAATGGAGATTAATAGACAATTGAATAAACATTCAAAAAATGTATGTAAATATGCCTAGCAACAAGACCACATCCATAGCAACAGCCAAATGATAGCATATATCGTAAAGATAGCATCATGGTTGGATAGGCAACTGGATAGTCATTCACCAAATGAACACTTATTGTTCGCATGTTAGCATTTTTAAAAACTGTACAGTTGTGCTACAACGCCATTGGCGGTATTTTTATCTAATTGTGTTTGCATTTTTATTTCAACCTCTCATTTTGTTTGCATTTTTATCTCAACCTCTCATTTTCTTTGCATTTTTATCTCATTGTGTTTGCATTTTTATTTCAACCTCTTATTTTGTTTGCATTTTTATTTCATCCTCTCGTTTTGTTTGCATTTTTATTTCGACCTTATTTTGTTTGCATTTTTATTTCAACCTCTTATTTTGTTTGCATTTTTATTTCATTGTGTTTGCATTTTTATTTCAACCTCTCATTTTGTTTGCATTTTTATTTCAACCTCTCATTTTGTTTGCATTTTTATCTCATTGTGTTTGCATTTTTATTTCAACCTCTCATTTTGTTTGCATTTTTATTTCAACCTCTCATTTTGTTTGCATTTTTATCTCATTGTGTTCACATTTTTATTATCTATCTCATTATCATAATTTATGTATCTCCCTAGCCTAGAGTTGGCTTTCCTGTGAGTGTGAAATTTTTATATTTTACACAAAATAAATACTTTCGCTATAGTTTTAGTTCGTTGGACAGATTTATGAAGGTTTTGACACATGTACTTAAAGGTGACTGGACTCTTTGTTCAGTGTCACGCTTTCGTGAAACTTTCAATCATCTGTGATAATAAAGTACTAAGTTAAAGGGCACATGTTTCCGTGGTTGAAAATGTCGTCTGGTCAACGTAGAAGTGGGGCGGCGGCCACTCCAATACTTCTAGTACAGATGGATTCGCTTCTCCGAACAGTGCCATGATATCTGAGACATGCCAGGCACTGAATGAGGCCAGCAGCTTACTTAGACAAGCTCTATCCAGAGGAGGGATGCCACTACCCACTTTGATCACATCACCCACCATCTCTCAATCACAATCGAGCGTCGGGCATGTTGGGGACTCTCCACGCAATGTCCAATCATGCCAAACTCTATAGACACCGCCAACCCGTGCCCAGATTATGACAACAGCTACTCCAGCAGAGTAAGCGCTAGGACTTTAAAATTAATAGCCACAATCTTCATTTGTGGTGAAAAATACACATTTTTTTTTAGCTACAGAGGCATCTTATTAGCCACACAGTCTACATTTGTTATGTGAATAGAAACAAGATTGGCATGGGTTTATTGTTAGCAAATATTTGGTTATTGCTTTGAAGTTGTGGAGCACAACTGCAGTCACAGTTCTGGGTTGTAATAATCAGCTGAACCTCTTAGTTCAGTGTGACCTGTAAAATTTGAATATGACCCAATATATGGAAAACATATAAACAGTTTCATGTTCTCCGTGGCCATTTCCTGACGTGGAGAGTATGTCTTGGGTAGTTTAGAAACTAAGTGCTATTATCATTATCTATCCACGTGATTGGTTACTTAATAACAGACTGGTTAAACAACGTTTGCATCAATATGACAGCCATTACAGCAAAACCCCTTCCATTCATGGGCGAAGAAATGATCAAATAGAGTCTACGACCACATCTGCAGATGGTCTATGCTGAAAACTTCACTCACATAAATTCAAACCGTCACGTCACCATTTCATTCTCACTAAAACTTCAACTTTCTTTTTGAGCTTTTCTACAAGATCGAAGGCATTACGTAAATTTACCAAATTTAGTACGTGAGCATGGTTGCGTGAGCATGGTTCACACACATAATTTTTAAGACATCGTTGAACTTGAAGAATAAATGAATCTCTCTGTGTATACCAAGTTAACAGTTCTCTTCAGCAACATAAAATTTTATCAAACGTGTCTCTGTCAAATTGAAAGTTAACGCTGTCATTAATGTCATGGAAGTTGGAACTTAGTTTGTGTAAGTACTGCAATGCTGTGTCCATAGCACTGTACTCTGTACTGTTGTACGGCCCGACTCCGAGAAGGGCCGGGGCGCATACAATGTATATTTCCAGAGAGTGATTACCATGGAAAGTCGAAAGCCCAGAAAGATAACATTAAATCACCGTGTACTTATTGTTGCATATAAATGTTATTGTGACATTTTGGAAGTACAAGCTGTGTCACAGTGTGTGTACGTGTATACAATGTGCGGAAGAATGACATGTATGATGTACAGCGTGCATGTAATTTGTAAACATTTGTAATGTATTTCGTGTACATCAGTACATGTCGTGTGTATCAAATTTGGAAAAGACGCATCGTACTGTGGATTTTGACACTAATTTTGGCGAGAACACGTTCCAGGGAACGCATTATAAAAAGGTGACTGCTGGAAAGACCGTGGAATGATACGAACGCGAATAGGGCGGACGAGGCTCCAAAAACTTCCATTGACAGCAGCAAATTATACAATCGCCACCGTAGCGACGTTATCATTTTTTTTTGCTGATTAGGAATTTTATTCGCATTTTGCGACTGTGGCGAGCGCTAGCGCGAACTCTGCTCCAGCATCGCAAACACGAATGATAAGGAGTGAGTTGAGTAGGTGTTTTCGTTCTAGGAGTCATCCTCGTCATGGCAGGTCTGTGAGAGACACTGCATCTGCATCCCGCTCATGATGTCGACCAACCGGGCGTCCAACTTGGCCACATGTTTGGGTCGCGTTAGCTGTAGTAGGACAGGATTGGGTTCCTACTTTGCAGGAAAAGAGGGAATTGATGAAAGCTGGCCTTGGTGAGAAAAAATTACACATGCCTGTAAATTTAAATGGCTTGAAGGTTATTGAGTTTTTGCGTGATGCGTATCCCAAAATCGAAAATGCGGGTGGTGTTGAAATTTGCCGAACATCTCAAGAAAAGTTGGTTATGAAATGTTCTGCAGCTATTTATGAGAGGGGGGATGGGGCTCCTGACATCGACAAAATTCATCCAGGTTGTATGGTATTTTGGTTAGAGTAAACAAGCTGTGTGGTTGTTATGTACAGGTTGGAACCCTTACAATTTTGGGTTGGTTTGTGTAGGGAAATTTTTTAGCGATACATTCCCGGATCGGTAATAGTTGATCCTTCTAGATGAACGTTTCAAAACCAACTATAGATCTCGAGGGTCTCTTCATCAGTCGCAGTTTCACTTATCATACCATGGCTATTATAGGCATATAGATATGTTATGTTGTTTCCATGGACATATTTTGGAGTATTCAGTTCAATCGAATGTTCTACCCGATGATTGGGTGTTGTTGAGAACACAGTTGTTACTTCATGTTCTTGAACTAATGATCCAACTTGGGATGACAATCAAAGGGAATCAGCAATTGCTAGCAGTTCATTAGCCCATGTCAAACCATTTGTACCAGCCATTTTGTGTAAAGGATTGTGGGACAGGCCTTAAAGAATACTTATGCAACATTAAAATAATAATAATGATAATAATAATAATAATAAAAATGTGAACACAATAAGATAAAAATGCAAACAAAATGAGAGGTTGAAATAAAATTGCAAACACAATGAGATAAAAATGCAAACAAAATGAGAGGTTGAAATAAAAATGCAAACACAATGAGATAAAAATGCAAACAAAATGAGAGATTGAAATAAAAATGTGAACACAATTAGATAAAAATGCAAACAAAATGAGAGGTTGAAATAAAAATGCAAACACAATGGGATAAAAATGAAAACAAAATGAGAGATTGAAATAAAAATGTGAACACAATTAGATAAAAATGCAAACAAAATGAGAGGTTGAAATAAAAATGCAAACACAATGAGATGAAAATGCAAACAAAATGAGAGGTTGAAATAAAAATGCAAACACGATGAGATAAAAATGCAAACAAAATGAGATAAAAATGCAAACAAAATGAGAGGTTGAAATATAAATGCAAACACAATGAGATAAAAATGCAAACAAAATGAGATAATGCAAACAAAATGAGAGGTTGAAATAAAAATGCAAACACGATGAGATAAAAATGCAAACACAATGGGATAAAAATGAAAACAAAATGAGAGGTTGAAATAAAAATGCTAACACAATGAGATAAAAATGCAAACAAAATGAGAGATTGAAATAAAAATGCAAACAATAAGATAAAAATGCGAACAAAATCAGAGGTTGAAATAAAAATGCAAACAATGAGATAAAAATGCAATGAAATGAGAGATTGAAATAAAAATGTGAACACAATGAGATAAAAATGCAAACAAAATGAGAGGTTGAAATAAAAATGCAAACACAATGAGATAAAAATGCAAACAAAATGAGAGGTTGAAATAAAAATGCAAACACGATGAGATAAAAATGCAAACAAAATGAGAGATTGAAATAAAAATGTGAACACAATTAGATAAAAATGCAAACAAAATGAGAGGTTGAAATAAAAATGCAAACACAATGAGATAAAAAATACAAACAAAATGAGAGGTTGAAATATAAATGCAAACACAATGAGATAAAAATGCAAACACGAGATAAAAATGCAAACAAAATGAGAGGTTGAAATAAAAATGCAAACAAAATGAGAGGTTGAAATAAAAATTTGAACACAATTAGATACAAATGCAAACAAAATGAGAGGTTGAATTAAAAATGCAAACACAATTAGATGAAAATGGCTAACCAACTACAAACATAAATAAAGCACAAGCCAAGTGTTGGGGTCTAAGGTCAATTCTTTTATTAATTGACAAACTGCAAAGGTGGTCAATTCCGCCATACAATATTAAATACATATATTAAACATTTTTTTTTTTTTTTTTTTTTTTTTTTTTTTTTTTTTTTTTTGCTGGGTGGGTGGGTGGTATTGCTTGCAAACTGTTCAATAATGGCGCAAGCACATGCTATCCTCGTTCCAGGGATACAGCCTCGTTCCACCCTCCCCTTTAAACGTCAATAAAACTAGTGTTATTGTCCACTTAAATGGCTAACCAACTACAAACATAAATAAAGCACAAGCCAAGTGTTGGGGTCAAAGGTCAATTCTTTTATTAATTGACAAACTGCAAAGGTGGTCAATTCCGCCAAACCCCCAACACTGGCACAGTGAAAAAACCTTATAAATAAGGTAGAGTTACTAGTCCACGTCATTATCAGCTAAGGCTAATGCAAGGGTTTTTGCGACCATAAGCTTAGTGTCACTGTTAGCAATTGTGTAACGTTCAAAGGCGTTTGAGCGCCAGTCACCTTGTTGCTTGATAAGAATTGCTGGAATGCCTAAGTTAAATGCAAAAGTTGCTCCCCCTCTACGGAAGGAATGTCCTGAGTACTGTGATGAATTGTATCCGCAACTACTTAGTACTAGTTTCAGTGTTTTTGTGAACTTATCATGTGTAAGTGGGATCATGGTTTTTGTCCTATTTCTGTGTGTTACGCTATACGTGAATAAGTGGTCAGCAATTGTACTTGTAGGACTAAGAACGATCATGTGTTCAACAGCCGCAATAGGGCAGAGGCAAGAATTAGGGATAGCTTGTAATGGTAACTGCAGAACCCTTTGTCCATACTGAATTGTCTTGGTGTGTTTAATGTTTAATGTTTATTGCTTGCAAACTGTTCAATAATGGCGCGAGCACATGCTATCCTCGTTCCAGGGATACAGCCTCGTTCCACCCTCCCCTTTAAACGTCAATAAAACTAGTGTTATTGTCCACGAAAATGCAAACAAAATGAGAGGTTGAAATAAAAATGTGAACACAATTTGATAAAAGTGGAGACAAAATGGGAGAATAAAATGAAAATGTAAACTAAAATTAATGTTAACCCTTTCACCACCGACTCCCGCTAAAGCGGGAATGCTCTAGGGTGCCCACCGATTCCCTCTACAGCGGGAACGCCAAAGGTCATTCAACTACTACAACGTTCAAACCATTTAACGGCAGCTATTGCTGCAAAACTTGCTGCCATAACTAGTTCCACACATGCGTATTAGCCTTGTTTATATAGTCTGCCATTTTGAACACATGTTAGTGGATGGTTTTCTAGCATGATTGGAAAGACGAGTGATAGTAATTTTAGTGTGCGTTTTTTGCCAGAAAGATCGAATTTCAACGACGCGGAAGTAATTAACGGCTCACGTAGCATCTCATACGATGTCATTTTGACAACTGTCCTGAGAAATTTCCACTGAATTTTTACTCAAAAACATTGTTGAATACATCAGGTCAGTTGTGGGAACGGTATAGGCTTCAGAACTACCACGAGGGCCGAGTGATCTACCGGCGGGGAATTCACCGTTGCCATAGTGAAAGTTGGCAAATTGCGTAACTTGTTGACCCGTAGCATACGCCCATACTATGGCCTTGGGGCCAGTATTTAGCTCCAAAAGTAATTATTTTGGTCATATTTCTTTGTGGTAATGTTCAATAATGAATAATACTCATATAAGTTCGATTTATACTGGTCAGTGGTACAATGTGGGCGGTAGATTACACACAATCTGAAGATTTTCCGATCACATTTTTTGAATGCGTTTTTTAACGGTAAAATTCAAATTTCAACATGGCCACATCCAAAATTGTCTCCCCTAACATTGTTTGCGATGTAAATAGCGGCTCTGTTTAATTTTGACTTTGATGGCATTTATGAATGAAAGGAGATGGCTGTAATGTACTCAATGTGACGAAAACATTACCGTGGCGTGGGTTCAAATTACAGGCTGCATATTTCCGTTGGTTGGTATGTGCTTCGGCAAATAAAGCCATTTTGCCCATCCGATTTTGGCGCCGATGCTACTGACTTACGGGCATTTTTTGCCAATTTCTGGCATAAATTGAGTAATAATTTTTTGTTGTTCTGCTCAATAATGTATTATATTTACAAAAACCAACTTTTCAAAAGGTATCAAGGTGACAACTTTAGATATTTTAAGACACTTTCATTGCTGGTGCGGCACCGTCTGTTGCGTCATAATCGGATTAGTGAGCCGTTAATTAATTTCGTTCAAATTTTTACGACTCAAAATGTCATTTTCTGCCAAATTTTCGGCAATTTTGACAATTTAACCAGTAAGGAGATATTTTGTAGGAACATAAATGTTGGTATTTTGAATTTTATTTGTAATATAAATATTTTGTTTATTTGTGATATGTCAATAAATAAACGACTCATGTTTGTTTTATTCATATTATATTACTTTAATTCATATTTCGGTTGTGTTTGTGGAATTTGAATGCATGTATTTGCAAATGTGATGTAGAGAATTTATTTTCCAATGAAATGATACCTCATTTTTTAAAAATGAGCAACTCTAAGTATTTTCATATCAATTTGATTACATAACACTCACTCTCACATGGTGGTCAGTGAGGGGGGTGGTGGAGAACAAACATTCCCAGGGGGCAATTGGTGGTGAAAAGGTTAAGACAAGTGTTTTGGCACTAATCTCACCCCATACAAAATCACATCAAACGCTACAATTATTGCAGCTAGTAATGATGTACTAAGCTGACCGGGCATGCAGTGGCTGGTCTAGTCCTGCTTACAGACGGTGCACGGGTCTAGATTACTGAGAGTGAGACAGAAGGGATGACTTACTCCGTATGGAAACAGGACTATGGCTGGTCATACTTGCAGACGGTACACGAGTTTTCCACGGCCCCTAATGCATCCATGGCTCAAAGGACGACTTACACTGCACCGCATAGACTATAGTATAGTCTGGATACCAACGTGTTTTCTAACACTGTGAGTTGAGGTGTTGATGGTAACGATATTGTAGAGGAACTAGATGAGCAGGACTATGCAGTTGTTCGAATTTAACTACAATGTACATGTCTAAACACCACTGTAATAAAATAATAGATGGGAACTGGGATGTAAATGTAGTGTTAGAGTGGGGAGGGAAGGGGGCTTGAGATGGTAGCTTATTTAAATCCAATGTGCAAATAGTCACTATAAATAACAATTGCCCAAGTCTAAAAAATAGACTGCCCAAGGTAAAACCAGGGGTTCAATCGCAGATTCTCATGCATAGTTATTAGTAATGTTTATGAACAAACAAACAAACAAACAACATTATAAATGCTGATAAACATGAATGACAGCGTAATAACAAATACATGTAAATACCAAAATTGTTTCTATGCAACAAGAATAACAAGATGTTTTCGTGTATGTGAAATGGTCACTTCTGATTTTGACACTTTTTTAGGCATCTCAGTGGGGACAATGGTAGTCAAATAGATGTCAAATATTAATTTATTATTTTACCACTGGTACTTTCAGTTTTTTTTATTAGTTATTGACATTCTGGCAAGCCTGACTGGCTCTTTGCAGGTTGAAGAGGGAAAGGGACAATGTCAGAATCAAGTCACAACTTCCTCAGTCTGCAAAGAGGTCTACAACTCCTGTAGTTTTACTTAATAGCTTACATAGGCTTTTTCTTTCCAATTCATTGCAGTAATGGACAAAGAAATGTTATTATTCAGTTACTATGAACGTGCCTTGAACAAAGCACATCAGGTGTTACTTCACCGATTTGAGAATAATACACTCTCTGATAAAGGTAAGTTGCTTTTTATATAGAACACTGTTTATCCTATATGTAACTCAAACAAACTTGTTAATTGTTCAAAGCAAAATGATTCCATCACAGGTGTGTGATTTGGTTAAAAAGTGTCATTGTTGGCCAAAATACTCAAACCCAAGAATTACTGGACAGATATGTCTAAAAATTAGTGGTAGGAACAGATTTAGGGGTGTTGTACATCAGTGATATGCAAATTAGGTCTCAAAAAGAGAATAGTGAATTGGGGTGAAATTGGATGGAGATGTTTTTGGAGGTGTTATTCTACAGGTATTGTTAAAAACATTTTGACACAACATAAAAATTCATTTCAAAAAATGTATGCAATGATGCCTAGCAACAAGATCACATAGAAGGTAATACAATGGTGTATATTGCAAAGATAATAAGCAGTTAATAATAGGCAAGGGATTCAGTATTCAAAATTATATTAACAACAAGACAATGCCTATAACAACAGCCAAATGCAAAGATAAAAATATGGAAGGGTAGGCGAGTGGATATACTTTTAAAAACACAATTCACCGATCAATGAAGATACCATACCAACAGTAACAATTGTGATGTAAATAAACATTTTTTATAATTTTTCAGAATTTTTTGAAATTTTTTTTTTGTGGAAACTTTCAGAGTTGGTAGAGACCATCCAGTTTTCATTTCTATTCAAACAATAAGATAACAAATACAGTTGTGGTAGGGTGATATGATCTAAGGTAATCACAGAAGGATGAAACAGTGTGATGTGTTACAAGTTGAGTTCTACCATAATCTGAGACTGTCCTTCAAGGCCTCAAGTAATGTTAATAAATATACACTTACTGAGGATCACTTCAAATATCATTTTTCTTTGTTTATCGACAGATAAAGTCATAATAATAGATTGTCTTTGTCAACATGGACTTGTTACATTGGAAGAAATCATGGTTGAAGACAAGACTAAGGAACATTCTACAACATTTAATACTAGAAGTGAAGGTGTACACATGAGAATCCACACAAATGAAAGACCATTTGTGTGTAAGGAGTGTGGTAAAAGTTTTACTCAAAGTAGTCAACTGAAAAGACACATGAGAATCCACACAAATGAAAGACCGTTTCTATGTGAAGAGTGTGGTAAATGTTTTACATATCGTAGCAGTCTAAAAGAACACATGAGAATTCACACAAATGAAAGACCGTTTCTATGTAAAGAGTGTGGTAAATGTTTTACATATCGTATCAGTCTAAAAGAACACATGAGAATTCACACAAATGAAAGACCGTTTGTATGTAAGGAGTGTGGTAAAAGTTTTATATATCGTAGCAGTCTAAAAGAACACATGAGAATCCACACAAATGAAAGACCGTTTCTATGTAAAGAGTGTGGTAAATGTTTTACATATCGTAGCAATCTAAAAGAACACATGAGAATTCACACAAATGAAAGACCGTTTGTATGTAAGGAGTGTGGTAAAAGTTGTAAATATAGTGGCAATCTAAAGGAACACATGAGAATTCACACAAATGAAAGACCGTTTGTATGTAAGGAGTGTGATAAAAGTTTTACACATCATAGCAGTCTAAAAGGACACATGAGAATTCACACAAATGAAAGACCGTTTGTATGTAAGGAGTGTGGTAAAAGTTTTACATATCGTAACAGTCTAAAAGAACACATGAGAATCCACACAAATGAAAGACCGTTTCTATGTAAAGAGTGTGGTAAATGTTTTACATATCGTAGCAGTCTAAAAGAACACATGAGAATTCACACAAATGAAAGACCGTTTGTATGTAAGGAGTGTGGTAAAAGTTGTAAATATAGTTGCAATCTAAAGGAACACATGAGAATCCACACAAATGAAAGACCATTACTGTGTAAAGAGTGTGGTAGAGGTTTTACATATCGTAGCATTCTAAAAGAACACATGAGAATTCACACAAATGAAAGACCATTTGTATGTAAGGAGTGTGGTCAAAGTTTTACGTATAGTGGCAATCTAAAAGTACACATGAGAATTCACACAAATGAAAGACCATTTGTATGTAAGGAGTGTGGCCAAAGTTTTACGTATAGTGGCAGTCTAAAAGTACACATGAGAATGCACACAAATGAAGGACCGTTTGTCTGTAAGGAGTGTGGTAAATGTTGTACCCGTAGTGGCAATCTAAAAGTACACATGAGAATCCACACAAATGAAAGACCATATTCATGTAAGGAGTGTGGTAAAAGTTTTACCTATATTGGCAATCTAAAAGTACACATGAGAATCCACACAAATGAAAGACCGTTTATATGTGAGGAGTGTGGTAAATATTTTGATAATGGAAGTCTCCTGAAAAGGCATGTAAGGATACACACAAATGAAAGACCATATAAGTGTAAAGAGTGTGGTCAAAAGTTTACTCAAAATTGGAATCTAAAAGTACACATGAGAATCCATTCAAAGAAAAGACCATTTGCCTGTAAGGAGTGTGATCATAGGTTTGCAAAAAGTGGCAGTCTGAAAAGACACATGAGAATCCATACAACTGACAGTGCTAAAACAGATGATGGTGGATTGACTACCAATGAAAAGAAGAATTCTTCAAGAACTACAAGTACATGTACTTCTGAAAACAGTGATAACAATATCAAAGAAAAGACAAAACCAGACTCTGAATTGAAAGTGAAAGACCCCATTCACTTGTAAGGAGTATGCTTACTCTTTTATCTAGAATTGTACTCTGGAAAGACACATGATATTCCACAGAAATGAAAAGTCATTTAGTATGAAAGGAATGTAATAACAGTTTTACTTCCAGTGACCTTCAGATAATACAGATAATGATCCATAGAATTGAATAATCATGGTTTAAGTTTAACTGAAAGTGTCTCTTTTGAAGTACACACTGACATGGAGTTTCTGTACATTCAATTTATTAGTTTTTGTTTCACAATGTGATAATGTCCAACACTTATAACACAAAATCTGTTAAAATGAGGACAAGAACCAGATGAAATTCACCAAAGGAGAAAGTAAAATATATGTATTTGAGGTATTGAAGTTTTAGATAACTTATGGCGGGGTTTGATATTTTATGCCTGTAAAAATTGTTGATATTTTGTGGTCAATAATCATAGACTTGTAGAGTAATGTGTAGATAAATTGATATTTAGACTCTTATCCATAATCCAGTCTTTTAGGCAATAGGTTAATACCATTCTTTTTTGTCTTATACCAATAAAATGAACACTTAATTTAAAAAATAAGATTGTCTGTTTAATGAATGTTGTTTGTTTGTTTGCTTGTTTGTTTGTGTAAAGGAATTGAAGCCACCCTGCATGTAGTGTCGGTTACCGAGATTCTTGCGGTTGAGGAGGCTACACCCCCAGCAGGGGGTGGGGTGTAGCCCCCTCAACGGCAAGAATCTGGGTTACCGAGACAACCATGCATGCTAGCCTTCATACCCATAGTTATTTCAAAACAGAGGTATATTAATGGTAAATGCTTCATAAAACACTCTTGATGACATTTGATATTAATTTGTGTCTTAAAATGAATACAAATCTCCACATATCAGTCTATGCAAATGTCATCAACATCACATTTTGGTACATCCTACCACCACGTCATTCAACTAATCATTCGATTTCCCAGATAGCTATAAAATAAATCTTGTTGTCAATAGTTACCAAAAAAACATTTTCTAGTACATACAAACACATGCTGCATTCATCACACGAAACAAAACACAAGTAAATGTTCAGATTTATTCGTAAGTTACTAACTCTAGTAAAATGACATTATTAAAAGTGTTCGTCGGATTTATGGTTGAGATATAGTTTGTCTATCTCAAACTATCTTTCTAAAAGTACAATTGAAATCACACACCAAATATAAAATAAAACGATTTCTAAGTAAGTATTCAAAAGTATGTAAAACAACCGACCATGTCGACCATGGCTTCCTGAGTAGATGTTAAATATCGCCCTCTACCACCAGTGTGTATATACTATGAATCTTGCTTCTCCACAGACAACGATATTAGACAGCAATACAAAGCAATAGATGCAGACCACTTGACACCATGCTTTCATCGAAAATAGGAATGACTAACATAAAGAATACAATACACAATGGTTCATACATAGTTACAGGAACGTTAACAGACCCTAGAACGAGCCTGCTCCAAAATCACATTACTAACCAGCATTCTTGTGTTACTGAAACTGATTATGATACATATACAAATAGCGACTTTAAATCGACTCATTTTTTCTCCAGTCGTCATAATTACAAAAAGGCCTGATCATTTGAAATGATTGCTTTGAAAAGAGTGTATATATGACTTAAAATATGATATCAAAGTTCTTGCAGGTGGCAAGCCAGGGCTCAAAAGTTAGCAGATCACAAAATTAGGGTGAGAAGGAAATACAATATTAAATTAACGCATCTTATATTTAAATAGTAATCACTTGCCGACAAAGATGTGTGAATAAAAACATTTTTTCATTTCAACCAAAAATAATCCAATAAAATTCTTTATTTCTTGTCTTTTATTTCTCGCAATATGAACATCGTGGCCAGTGTTAACGTTGTTTTCCTTGAAAGTTTCTTTTCTTTCCAGCCTAAAACATATGAACTCTGTAAATATTTTGCAGATCATAATCTGATTTTGGAGAGAAATTATAGAAGGTATCCTCGAATGATGAAATCTTCTCAAATTAGTAGTTTAAATACATTCACATAAATGATATTGCAAGCTTCAAAGCCTAGCGGAAACTTAAAATGTTAAAATCGGGCGTTAAATGCCAATGGGCGATTTCATCCTATTTCTCGACTTCTCCACGGGAGTGAGGGGTTTGGCTGTTCCCTGCAATGCTGGAACGTGTTGTGTCTCTTTATTGGCCGAACTCACGCGCTGTTGTTTACGATATTCACTTGGACAGAAACCAGCACCTGTTGTCCATGGACGAGGTGAGACCGACATTGGGCTGGTTGGTGATAATGATGATTCATCGGAAAAAGAACTTGATACCATGGAATCTGAATCGGTGAAGATGATGTCTGTGTGGGTAAGAGAAGCCATATCGTCATCATCTGTTGACAAACAGATACATATATGCATAGACATAAAATAACAACAATTAACGGGATCACATTACATAAGATTACAAAAACAAAGATGGAAGCTTAATAAGTGAGAATGGCGTTATTGTTCATATTTGATGAGACTTTGACAAGGGACAATTCAGTGCCATGGCAGCTTCTATATTGGTATATATTCTTAAGGTGGCCATATGGATGAGGATTTGGTATTTATTTTGGATTTTGAATTTATAAAACGATTTTTTATCATGGCTTCCTACTTGAAAAATTACTGTGAAGCAACGTTGTTTCAGACTGTGTTTGTAACTTAATACATTGCAAAAAAGACAAAAACTGTGTAAAAACGTTTGTTATTGTACATACAATAACAAACATTTTACACATTTATTAATGTTTGCAATTTATTGAGTTACAAAAAAAATGACTTGGCATATTTATTTTTCAAGTTGGAAGCCATGGTAAAATTGTTTCACGAATTAAAAATCCAAAATAAATACCCAATGCTCATCCATATGGCCACTTTAAAATGCGAAAAGGGGTTCCATCAAATACACATACAGCAATATGTGTACAAGTATCATGTATGTATGTATGTATGTATGTATGTATGTATGTATGTATGTGTGTATGTGTGTATGTGTATGTATGTATGTATGTATGTATGTACATAATTATTAAAATTTATTTCATTATGGTGTGTGTGAGCGGAAGTATGCATGGATTGATATTTCTCTGTGTGCTTTAATTTGTGTGACATTGTAATTGTTTGGTGCATGTCATTCTTTAGATCTTTCTGTGAAATATTTACCAATTATATTTTAACTGTTTATTGTAATTCGCTCTAATTTCACAAGTGATTGTCATGCCAAATACATACTCATATCAAAGTCCACAGTCTTTACTTTTACTCACATTTTAGGACAGTACTAGCAAGTACTAGCTATATCTTTCCCCTGTCACTGTTCTATTGTTATTATACCATTTACTACATGTATTGCAGAACAGATCACATGGTGTCTATTTCAATGAACAAATATAACAAATATGATATGTGCATTCTCATTTATTTTAAAATTCAAAGAAATTACTAAAGCAAGGACAGTCAAATAGTGCTCTCTCATGATGAGCTTCACCACAGACAACATGTATATATACATACAGCACACTGCAAAATACATCACACCACATTACACTGTGATGCCACTTTTCATCACATTACAACATCAACGTAAAATCACAATGCCACACTATATGTAAAGACAAGGTACAACATATTATGTTCTGGAACCTGATTGCAGTGTATACACTATAAAAGTTACATTGTGGACGCAATTTGTCACGGGTTCCACTATAACCTAATTTGCAGTGTACACACTATAGAAGTTACAATGTGGACGCAATTTGTCACGGATTCCACTGTAACCTAATTTGCAGTGTACACACTATGGAAGTTACATTTTGGACGCAATTTGTCACGGATTCCACTGTAACCTAATTTAAATTTGCCATATACTCACTACAAAAGTTACAATGTGGACGCAATTTGTCACGGATTCCACTGTAACCTTATTTGCAGTATACTACTCGTTACAAAAGTTGTATTGTGGACGCAATTTGTCATGATTCCGCTATAGTTTTCATTGTAGTCAAATGTACATAATAAAGATAACATCATCATTATAAAACTTGTACGATTTGCAGTATCATGTAGGGAAAATGCCGGAATAAAAATCGAGCTATTGCAACTTACCATTGGCTACTTTCTTGACTCCTTCAGCGATTTTATTGCATCGTCTTTCTTTTAATGCTCCTACCACTCTCTGAAGAGTAGCTTTCTTGCCTTGGATTTGTTGCCATAGCAACAACATCTGGTATTTTTGTTCCCAGAAATTGTTGGGATAGTTAACTTCAATGGTGTTGAAATGTGTAGAGTCAAGGCCAAGGGTGTAGCCAACTTGTTTCCACTCGTCCTTGATTAAGTTGTCTGCCATGTACATGAATACTTTCTTTAAAACTGCAACATGAAGCAAACGGTGACAATGACGGTGAAGTACACTTTAATTGATTTTAGTCAAAAGATTGCTCGTACTCCAAAATAAAAGTAAGTTTTGGTCTAGTAACTCTTTATACCTTTCGAAAGATACGTACGCAGTTTAGTATCGGCATAATGCGAGTTGTTTACCATGATATGGAGTTTGGAGAAAAACTTCGTCGAAGCGTGGTGCATTCATGATCCTATTGTTATGTACAAGGCATATGGACAAATACTAACATCTTTCTTTGATTGATTGATTGATTGATTGATTGATTGATTGATTGATTGAATGATTGATTGATTGATTGATTGATTGATTGATTGATTGATTGATTGATTGATTGATTGAGTGAGTGAGTGAGTGAGTGAGTGAGTGAGGGAGGGAGGGAGGGAGGGAGGGAGGGAGGGAGTGAGTGAGTGAGTGAGTGAGTGAGTGAGTGAGTGAGTGAGTGAGTGAGTGAGTGAGTGAGTGAGTGAGTGAGTGAGTGAGTGAGTGAGTGAGTGAGTGAGTGAGTGAGTGAGTGAGTGAGTGAGTGAGTGAGTGAGTGAGTGAGTGAGTGAGTGAGTGAGTGAGTGAGTGAGTGAGTGAATGAATGAGTGACCGACTGACTGACTGACTGGTGCATTCATTCATTTACTCACCCACTGACAGGTTGTTCATTTGGTCGGTGTTTCATTTATCATGTCCCTACTTTCATGCAAAGTATTTTTTGTTAATAGCCACATGTTTTAAAAGCCTCTATATCCCTTAATACATTTGTACTATACCTTCATCTTGCTCCCTTAATGAACATGATCTCCTGTGTCTATGACGAGACCTAGGGGGTCCCGATGACGACATCTTTCTGGGCTGGAATAAATGTAAATAAATAAATATACATGATTTAAACAATACAATTAATTCTTTAAATGGGTTCAAATAAATGATAAAAGGCGAACCAAGAAGACCTCACCAGACAATAAGTATCAACCAGTACAAGTGTTGGTTGTCTAGGAAACGACATAGGACACTAAACTGTAACTACTTTTTTACCTGGACATTTTAAAACTGTTCCCAGACTTTTAGATATTCTGAGTCAGACTTACTAGTTGACCAAAAACTTTCATTAGCTTGGTAGATCAAATAATTACAAAGGTTATAACACACAAACAGTTCAAAGGTTTTTTTAGAGCTTTTGATCTGTCTTGGTCGACGATCCTCATCAGAATGACAAATTCCATAGTTACAGTCGACCACTTGGTGGCGGTATGATCAGCCGCCGGTTCAAGTAGATGTTAGGTAGATTGTACTGGGATATGTTGACTTACTAGTTGATGTACACCCTGCAGAATACTAGTACTTGACTGTATGCCATGTACATTAAACGGCGAAATACAGGTTTTTGTTAGCACAACCAAAACACGAGGCGCTATAAACATAAGATGTTATTTATAAAAAGTGTGATGATCCACTTTTTCCGAACAAAGGTAAAAGGGGTAAAAGATTCGATCACAATCAAGGGGTAGTGAGGGCGATATTAAGATGATACTTACTCTTGGAATGGTGAACCTCATCTCCTCAAATTGTCTACCAGGTACTTTTTCTGACGTCCGATTTTTAGGCTTCACACAGGAATAGAAATAAACGTAGCCAACAAAGTCACCATCTTGACCTGTGATGACGTCCTTCAGCTTGACTTGTACCATACGGTGGTTCTTACTCACAGAATTAAACTGCATCAAGAAGTGACGTCCGTTCCCGGCCTCAGCCTCCACATTGTCACCTTTTACCGAAAAGAATATTTCTTCTCCCTCTCTGATTTCGATGTCTGGACCGTAAGGTAGTTTCCCTTTCGGGGCTTCAAAGCCGTGAGATCGTAGTTCTTTCAGTCGTTTATCCTGTATTTTGGCATGTACACACTCAACGCACAGACTGCATGGATCTGTTTTGTTCTGGAGTAACAATATATTGGCTAGTTTTGTGCCATTTCTCATTTGACTACTAATTTTACCCAGCGTTTTCCTTATTGAGGCTTTTGGCTTACCACGTACATTGGTCAACCTGCAAGAAACAAATTAAAAGGGCAAAGAACATCGAGAACGTGAAGTTTGACGGCATAAACAACAGTTTTTTTCTGAAGAATAACAGGGGTTTATATAACCATAGACAGTGGAGGGGATCCCCTCCACTGTCTATGATAAAACACACGACTTTTGAGCTTTCGATTCTGTTCTGGTCGACGATCTTCATCAGAATGACGCCACCTAGTGGTGAACTGTAACCATACATTTTCTTAGGGAGCCGTCAGTATGGAGAAGAGGCAGGGGGGCGAGGGGGGGGGGTCAAGCATGGTCTGTTAAGTAAAACATGACCCTCCCCAAATTCTCCATTTGTAAAAAGTGACCCTCCCCTTTGTCCCATTTTGTAAAAGATGACCCTCCCCATGACAATTGCATATACTGAATGTTAATCAATATTCCCAT